>NW_008682985.1:39628-46322 GCF_000695815.1 Acanthisitta chloris
GAGTCAAAGGCTATATCTACACTGAAATATTAAGAGCAACTGGGGCATTAGAAGAACCAGCACCAGGATGATTGCTGTCCAGGACTGGACTGTTTTTCTCTCAGCCTTGTCTCTGACAGACCTTCCCAGTTTACCTAGAGGAGACCTTGAAGAAAGCACACTTGAGCTCTCCTCCTCAAGAACACTTCAGAAAACTCTATGCTGAGCAAACACTTGCACATGATCAATATGAATGTTAGACGAATTGGGACTTGAGAATTCAGACTCTCCCAGCACAGTCAATGTCAGGAGCACATAACTGACAGTTCTATGTTTAATACTGAAGCTCCCAGTTTAAGGGCAAGCCTGAAAACCCGAGAACATCACTTTGTCCAATTAGAAAGTGAAGTTCAAATCAGTTTTTAATATCAATGTTTTATATTCATACATACATAGTGTTAATTAGTTAGCTATTTATCACATTACTCACAATCGCTTTTTTCTTTTAGCTTATTAACTAAAAATACCATTTGTGATTCTCGTTTGGTTATGCAAGCCTGGGGTTTTTTGGAACAAAGTATGATTAACAAAATTTTTTTTAAAAAGTGAGTGCATTCTCTTGTCTTCCTTCACAGCCCTTCACAGAGGTCTTGTCAGGCAAGCATAATTCCTTAAATAAAGAGTTAATGTAGTAACAAAGTGCTCTAACAACTGTTCTTTGGAATAAATGAGGATTTTAGAGATCACTATACATCAAACTAAAAAAAAACCACCACACCATGTATTTAGAAATAATTCATGATGGTATTGAAGAGATGCTGCTGTAGACAAGATGCACTTTCCTTCTGTAACACAGTAACTGGATGGAAGAAATATTCTGAATTCCTCAATTAGAAGGGACATATTGGCAGCTGGCCTTCAGGTGCCTGAACTTCATATGCAAATTAATCTGAAAATAGTCTAATTGCAAATGGCTTCAAAAGAAAAGAAAAACTGAAGTGATTCACAACACCCTACAATTCCTTCTCCAAAATTATTTGAGCATTTATCTGCTAACTGTCTTTCAGTGAGGTCATTTCTGTCTTCTGATTTGTGTGCTGCAATGCTCTACTATTTAATTTTTTTTTTAAATACCCATTTGTGCTACAGAGACAATCAAGCTAAGGCAGTGCAAATAGCCACACATATTACAAAGTTCAATTTCAGTTAGTCACTTACAGCTGTATATAGTTCTGGATCTGGTATATTTGAATCAACTGCTGATCTACAGAACCATTACTGCTGGTGGTAATAGAGGAAAAATAATCTACCAGTCTGAGCCTCAGATGCCAGGATATAGTTACAAGGTTAATCAATATTTTAAATTGTATGTACACATCGATTTTGCTTGAGCAGTACATAGAGTCAATATAGAAATTATTGTGATAACACACAGACCCTCAAAATGAGGCTTTTTGCAGCTACTTCTCATACTGAAACTGCATTTTTAAATTATTCAGTGTAACACCAGAAGTTTAAACAAAAAATAAACAAAACAACTCTTTCCTTCTCTTCTTCCCCCTACCTCTTCCTTGCTCTTTAGCTACAGTTCTCAAAATATAACAGTTTTTGCCACCTCTGCAAATTCAGGTAAGTAGCATCAATACAAAGAGAAACAGGCAAGGCAAACTGCAGATATAGCTATTGTTAAACAAATAATGAACATTGTTCAATTTGGCTTCATTCAAAAAAAGCCAACCAAACAAACAACAAGCAAACCACAACACATTTCACTGGACCTTGCAAATGGAAATTAACAGAAATTAAAGGGGTTTTTTTCCTTTATAATAGTTTTTGTGTTTCTGCCAGCATACGAATTGCAGAAGTGTGTGTCATAAAAATGTTACTTATTTTTTTTTTACTTCAGTTTATCTACAGTTATTCTTTCCATAGAAATACAAGCTTTGTGTTTCAAACTCTAACATCTGAGATAGGATGATTACTATTAATGATACATGAGAAAAGATGTTTCCCCTTACTGAAGCTGTGCAAGTCAACTTGCCCTTTTGTAAAAGATATCTTTGAGGAAACTGGGGTTGAAGTACATACCTTACATACCCTCCTTTTGCTATGATTCGTCTTTAGCAAAGATATCGGATCATAAAGGCATCCAAAGCTGGTAACATCTAGTTCAGTAATACTATAAATTTGAAAGGTTCTCATTTTTGTATTATCAGTCTGATTTAGTTGTGTGCTAGTTTTGGCTGGGGTAGAATTAACTTCCCTCACAGTGGCTAGTATGGGGCTATGTTTCAGATTCGTGCTGAACACAGGGTGATAATATAGAGATGTTTCTGTTGTTGCTGAGCAGTGTTCACACAGAGCCAAGGCCTTTTCTGCTTCCCATACTGCCACACTGGCAAGGAAGTTGGGGGTGCATTGGGAAGAGATACTGCTCAGTATATAAAGTGGGAGGAAGAAGGAGGAAGGGGGAACATCTGGAGTGATGGCGTTTGTCTTCCCAAGTAACCGTTACACGTGATGGGCCCTGCTCTCCTGGAGATGGTTGAAGACTTCCTGTCCATGGAAAGTAGTGAATTAATTCCCTGTTTTGCTTTGCTTATGTGTGTGGCTTTTGCTTGCCCTATTAAACTGTTTTTATCTCAACTCATGTGTTTTTCTATCTTTTACCCTTCTGATTCTCTCCCCCATCCTGCTGGTGGGGGTGTGAGCAAGTGGCTGCATGGTGTTTGTTTGCTGGCTGGGGTTAAACCATGACATTATGCAAAAAGAGAAATTGGTGATTCTTTGTCTGAGATTTTATTACTGTCTAAAAACATAGTGTGGTACAAAGCTGTAACACATGCAGTCCATCTACTGTTTAGAGAAACCCTTTGCACCTTATCTTTGTACCTTAGACCAACAACTGACAAAAGGAAGAGTGAATACACTCAAATAGGAAGCCCAGAAGAAGCAGTTAAACTGTCAACCTAGACCTCGGAGAACTGAGTTCAAGCCTCTACTTCACCACAAGCTTCTGTATGGTAGACCAATCACTTAGCCTTATGAAAGAGTGAATTAAGAGACATTCAAAACCTTCAGCTGGCATTCTAAACAGACTCTTTCTTACTCTTATCTGGTCCTCTCACACAGCCACATAATCCAGTGGTTAAGAATGCTCGACCATGAGCAGGGAAATGTGGAGTCCAGTTCTTACTCATAAAAAAATGCTTCTGTATACTGTGTTAGCCATAACAGAGAAAAATTGCAACTCACAGCTAATCAATTAGCTAGTGTCATACTCCTTTTTTCTCTCCATAACAATGAAACACTTTCCAAAGGAGAAATATATAGCTTCCCAAAGTCAAACAATTCTGATTTTTGCAGCTAAGTCAGTCTCCTGGGAGATGAGGCTCTGAATCCTCTTCAGCAAAGAAGTTAAATCTCTCCTGCTACCTGAAAACACTGAACTTAAGAATTAGGAAGAAAATTCTTCACTAGCACTCTCTCTTTTTTCTTTTTTCTTGCCCTCTTCCAGCAATAATGTGAGAAGCAAAACCCACACTCCTTCATCTGAGAAAGGACAGAGGACAAGCAGAAGAGGAAAAGCTCCAGACAGGAAGCATCCCAACTACAAAAGCCTGCCAAAGTTTTCTGGAACAATACTTGCCCATGTACTTCTTTTTGCTACCCGTGAGCAGATCATTTCTGCATATACTTAAGGAGTTTTTGACCCCATTAAAGGGGCCTTACTTACCATGTGCATTGTACTGATTATGTATGCCTACAGGATTTCTGGTGTTGTAGGCACCCAGCATCTAAAAGCAAGGTAATGCATCATCTTACTTCAAAGCACCTAAATATTCTGCTGGTTCTAATCCATCTGATTAGAGTTCTAACCTGTACTGACCTTCTCCTATATCCATAGACAGTGTCACTACTTATTATTTGTTACTGTAATCATGTCACAGCAGTGCCATACACAGAAACATACTACAAGGTATTTAGCTACTGTGGTAACACAATGCACAAATTCTTCATAAGGAGTAAGAACAGAAAATAGGGCAAACTCTACACCTTCAAGATTTTATCTAACACCAAGTCCATTTGTGTAGGCAGTCTGACTCGTGTACTTTGAACAACACTTTAGAGATGCTTATTCAGGAAAAGACACAGTCAAAACAAAGTCAGTACCAGAAACTAACTTGGTTTGTATCACAACTTGTTTTTATGCACGGCTGAATTATTTGGAGTTTCACTCCTCTCATTTCTTTCATCAAGAAAACATAGACAACGACAATAACAAACTTTGGCCTGCATATGAACTGTGCTTTCAGCAACTTGAGGGGAGGCTTCATAACCCTCTGCATGAATCATGACGGAACAGGTCACCTGGGCCACATCTCTCCCCTTGTCATACACCTTATGAAAGCCTCACGAAGCCAGAGGAGTCAGTTATACAAAAAAGCATATTCTACTGGAAATTTGAGCTGGATTTAAGATGTTCTGCACTGCTGAAGCAAAGCTGTCTTCCGAGATTTGTGAATATAGCTTCTTATTGTTACACCTCAGCTTTCAATAAATTCTCCTCAAGGGAACATACTCTTTCCTTCTACTGTTTCTATTGTTTGGATTATCTTTTGCTATCTATGACACATTATTTATTAGCATCTTGCACTGCCTTTCTCTTATTGAATTAGCAAATGCATCTCACCTAATAAGGTGAGGAAAACAAGTTACTCACAGCAACCTGCACACAAGGAGCACAAACTCAAGCCTTCCCTTCTCAGGAGGGGCTTTTGTGCTCTCTGGCTCATTAAAGATTGAATCCCCACAAGCACTTGGGCATGAAGGCCAGCTGGTAACACTTAGTCCCTACTTAAATCCAAAGCCCAAGGGCTGCAGAGAGCTCATACATGAGGAATTTCTAGCAGTACTTGGTTTTGGTACTTTTAATTTAGTTTAATGGTAACCTAGCAGGCTTAGGCTAAGGATAAAGTTTTTATTAGCACAAATTGTAAAAAGTTTCCTTTTTCTTTATACTGTTGCCCCACCCCTCCAAAAATTTAAAATGTTCATCATAATTCATCTGCAGTATCACAATTCTAACAATTAATTGGAAATGACAGCACCCTACATGATCCTGGGGTTGGTCTATATTAAATCAGGAACTGTGTTGAGACGGCAAGATTGTTACAGGCCCTACAGGAGCTCTGTAACATTGCTACATTTTTTATTTTTCCTTTTGTTTGACTGCTACAGCTCTTTTTCTTTTTGTCTTATTAAAGTTTTTCTCACTTTTATTTTAAACCAAATGCTAGCTTTAGTTTTATGACATTGAGGTGTTTTGATCAGATCCTCAATTGGTTTAAACTGACATAATTCCATAGCTCTATGGGCTTCTCTAGGTTTACTGCCATTGTCTATGCCTTTGTGTGTTACAATCCAGACAAAAATAAACTGGTGTACTAGGTTCACCTTATCAGACAAATAAATTGTCAATGTCATGATTTATCCTGAATAGCAGATGTTTTCTAAAAGAGATCTTCTTTAAAATAAGAGGGTTAAAAATGACCTAATATACTGCAGCAAAATACTGAAGGTAATCAGTAAGACTGTTATTATTTCTTGAGATGGATGGAAATCTGCTATTTTCTACCTTCCCTCCAATATCCCAAAGAATAATGATGTGATTTAAGAACATAAAGCTTGCAGCTCAATTGTGGCAATTTATGTTCCTGTAAACTTGATGTAAGCCTGAGCAGACCAATTTTTTTACAGCATATTGTAAAGGATAGTGTTTCAAAGGTCATAGCAATTTCCAGAATTTTACTTCCAAATTTTTATTTTTTTTAGTGTTTCACAGGAAAGTGTTGAGATTTGCCTCTGACACAACCTACTTCTCTCAAAACTTGAAATGTATATAAAGAATGAAAGGATTGCTCAATGAATGGGTGCTTTTCTGAGTAATATGATTGAAAGACAAGCCTCACATCATAAGGAGGTATAATGTACCCATAAACGCATTTCAATTCCAATGTGAGAATGGCAGGCCACCTCTCGCTCTAACCTTTTCTCTCTTCACTGTATGTAATGTTTTCAGATTCTGCTGAGGAGTGTGTCTAATTCATTTTTCCGGCTTAGTGAGACTCACCCCAAGTCATTTCCTATTTGCTCTCTTGCTGTGAGTGGAGTCACATTCCCAGTGAGAAGTCAGCTCAGTTCCAGTGATTATGTCTGCTGTGTGAGCATGCCTGGACCCAGGCGATGGCCTGAGAGAATGCCTGCCCATGCTGAGAATATAGTTTAACAGTATGTTAATAAACACACAGGGAATCTGTTAAGCAAACTAAGGCCCCAAGGCAAATCCCTTTGTCTTCAAAGATGCAAAAAGAGTAATGCATTTGGGGAGAACAAGAGAAGACTACTACATTTAAGAAGCAGTGTCATTGTAAATGTGTCTAGATTTGCAGTGGGGAGAGTTAACATGAAGACACACTGTCTATCATTCTCTTTTGCCCTTCCTTTGAAGATCATTAGAGCTGGCATTAAGAGGAGTTATATGGATTAAAGGCAGCTAGGTCTGTTCTCACTTCTGGATGAAACAGTTATCATCACAAAGCAGCATACCTTCAGCAGGCTATTAATTACATTCTACTAAAGTCCTTAAAAGGTAGTTGAATTTAACCTTAAAACTTCACTGTTGGCCTGTAAGAGACCTTCAATTTAAATAGTA
>NW_008682985.1:46364-63560 GCF_000695815.1 Acanthisitta chloris
GAATAAATAATAAACTACTGAAGTAATAAATATTAAAATAATAAATATCAAATATTAAAGGGAGTCTTAATAAGGCTGATATTTAAAGGGTAATATTAAAATAAAGGCTTCCAGTCACTGTGCTTAAAAATCATTTGTACAATCACTTTTTTTTTTCTAACCTGAACAAAGGATCAGTGCCTTCTTAAACTCTCTACATCCCCACCCCAGAACCCAATACTAAATTTAGAAACTGGCTCAGGTTCTTCAAAGAAGCCAAAATGTCACCACTCTCCCCTTTTCTTCATCTCTCTCACCCCCGTGTTGATTTTACACTCCAGACACAGAAATATATGATAGAAAGTCTCACATTTTAATATGTCACTACAATACAGGAAAATGTTAATCTTAAAGGCACTAGGAAAAAAAAAGGAAGTATGCAGCAGTGATAAGAAATATTCACTCACTGTAGACTTGAAAATCAAAAAGAAAAAGGACAGGAAGTCTCAGTATTTACACATACCCTCCTCATTCTTCTGTTTTCATTAACATTTGTAAAATTAATTAGAGTCCTAAGGGAAAAAATAACCTACACTTCTTTAGTTCTGAAAAGCAATCAAGAGCTATAATAGCCTCTCAGTTCTGAAGTTTAATGTAAGCTTGTGTGAGTGAGGGAACCATAGTTGTTTTCTTTCTACATTTTACAAAAATTTTAAAAAAAAATTGAGTTAGGAAAATTAATCATATGTGATGTTTGGAACTAATGACATTTTAAAAAAAAATAATTCTATGTCCCAGTAGCAAATAATACATTTAGGATCCTAGGATGAATTAACCAACTTGCATTTTTCAGTATAGAACTGCACCATTTGCAACCTATTCGAATTGTATCAAATACAACAAAAAAAATCCCATAGCATTTTAACATAATTTATAGCTCCATGATGTAAACAGGAGGAGGATTTTTTGTTGCCTTCTGTTTGCTACTTTAATCACATTCTGGGGACACAGTTCTACATGGAAGTGACTGTAAATATGCTCATGCATTTCCAGCTCAGGCAGGCAGTTGCATTGCGCATATTAAGGACAAGTTTTACAACCAAATGTGAGATGCAGAATGTTTTGATACTGATGAAATTGCACATCTCTAAGGGTGAGATTAATCCTGTCTAACTTTGGCTGTTCAGGAAGCTAATTTAAGTTCCCTCTAAAGTCAATGGAGAGAGCAAAGTAACTCCAGTGTGGGATTCTTCTTTGGACATCAATGTTTGCCTACTAATGGGTTGTCTGACACACTCCTCTGACTTGCAGAGCACACCTAAATGGGATGTTTAGATTAGACACCTAATTTTCAGACAACTCAAGTAAGCAAACCTAACCCCATGCTGCAGGATGCCTGTGCTGCAGCTAAAGGCAACTGCAAGGTAGCTTCTTTTTATGAAAGCCTGAGATGAGAACTGAACTGGGCTGGGGTACAATGAGTTGGAGCTACTGCAGCAGAGGTTTCACTGAGAGTTTCTTGCCTGGGCACCTTTCTGGGGATCCTGGCCAGCCTGCTCAGGGACTGCAGCCACAGTCCCTGTGCTGATCTAACAGCTTGGAAGATTTAGGCTTCCTTCTCACCCTCTGTTGCCAGCTGATTCAGCACGATCTTTCTCCCTGCTCTCACTGCTCCTTGTGCTGAGACAACATGCTGAACTAATCCAGGCCAAAAAAAAGAAAAAAAAAGTGTAAGGGTGAAGGGAAGGAAGAGGAGGAAGAGCAAGAGGAAGGAATACTTCAACTTACTAGGGAAGTTACTAGGGAATTGAGACAAGAAGGACATAGGACCCCAGGGGAAGGAGCAAAGGAAAGAAAAGCATGAAGGGGTGAAGAAGGATCTCCTTGGTGATTCAACCAGCTTGGCTGCATGACCTGAGCAAACCTGAGTTCTCTGCTATCCTGTAAGGTCTATTACTGGTATCAAGACAAACTGGTTCCGAAGGAAACTCAGGTATGTCTAAACATAATGCAATTAGACCTGTCAGGTATAGATAGATACTAAGAAGACAAGGTTGATCTAAGCTACAAATGGAAACCTAAGATTTTGGTATTGGACAAATGTATGACACACTGCTCTAACCCCATCTTTTCTCTTGGCAGTGCTTCTGAGCAGCCAAGACACAGTTATGCCTTGGGAATAGGCTGGGGATGACAGGTCAAACAAGTTAAAGCTGTATTGAGCCCCATGTATTGCAATGCAATTGCACAGTATAATGCTGATGATGGAATCAAGATGTTCAACCTCTTGATGACGGGAAGGAAAATATCTGGGCACTACATCATCCAGTCAGTTAATTATCAAATCCCAGTTTATTCAGTGCCCTTGCTCTACCAGTAGCTAGGGACTTTGGAAAAGAATGCCTTTCATGAACTGTGTATATAAGAAAGCAATGTGACAGATAGATAAATCCAGATACTTGAGCAAAGTATATTTGCTGCCTGCAGGGTACAATGACAAGGAGAAAATTATAGTCCGTATTGGGTTTTGCTGGAACATAAAATGCACAGATTTTATGCCCTCATGCTCCAGTTTGCTCTGCTTGACTGACAAGGTGTACAGACACATTGATACCAATTTACACATATTTTTGCACAGAGGAATCCAGTGCTGCACGGCACATGTTTCCTGCCAAGGCATCTACCCACCACACCTGCAGTGCTGCAGCCCAGCTAGCAATCACTGACTGCCTGACAATAAAAGGCTGGTCTGTGATCATTTCTTCCCCTTCATTGACACACTGACATGTGCATCAGTAACTATTACCTAGCATTGTACAAAACCACCATGTAAAAGGTTATGTATACTGCACTGTGTCAAAGTTACATCCAGCCTTTAAAGCCTTCCCTCCTTCCTCTGGTTTGAGGTAGAAAACTGGTCATTACAGTGGTGGGTGGACAAAGGCTGGGAGTTTGTTATGAGCCTCAGGGAAGTCAGGGCGTCAAACTTACCACCTTGGCAAAGCAGTAGTTAGTCAAAATATTTATAATAATAGTAACAATAATGAACAGAGGAACAACAGCTAAAGCAATCACCTTTCCACAATCCTTGTCCCTGGAGCTTGCATTTCTTCTGGTATAAGCCAGTTGGGCAACTGGGGAGTCATGGTCTCACTGAAGGCTATATTGCCTCAGTACTACCTCTCTGGACCTACTACTCACTGCTCCACAATCAGAACTTAAGAGGACAGTGTGGGCCAGCAACTCAAAAACAGCCCAGGACAGATTCTTCAGTGACCGGTACTGTGGCTCTTACAGACCCTGAAATAGGATAGATTCTTCAGTGACTGGTACTGTGGCTCTTACAGACCCTGAAAACTGCTGCTGCAGCAGTCATGGTGGGAGCACCTCTGCAAGTCATGGCTAGCCTGAGGCAGGGAACATTGTGCCCCATTATAAATACTTGGCCCACCTTCCTCCTGTGTGACGTTTGGCCATACTCTCTAGGGCAATCCACATGGGAACCAGTGTGCAGGTTATTTTCTGGCACTGCTGCCAAGTTCTGTGTAGCTCGAATGACATTTTTCAAGGATGCTAGGAAGCAGACCAAGCACTTTTTTTCTGGTTTGACCTGTCTTCTTGTCTAGTAATAATATATTAGTGATTATACATGACACGTACATAACATCCTCCATCTGAACTGCTTCACTGCCCTGCAGAAAAAAAAAGAAGGAATAGCCTCTGTCCCTACATTACTAAGGGGGAAAGTAAGGCACTGTAAAGAAAGATGTGCTGACTGTGGCAACAGAGTCATAGCTTGTGAGTATGCCAAGCAACAGGACTAACAGCCAGCTCTGAGGCTTAACTCTGCACTTATCCCATTCCATCTAGCATCCAAGATCCTCCTCACAATCACCCTATCCTCAACTCCTATCTTGTTTTGTTTTCCCAGTAAAAATTTCCCGCATCTACATTAACTGTTACTAATTTATCCAATGTTTTCTTCCTCAGCCACACAGTTCTCAGCTAATATCTTCCAGAGAAGATTGTTTGTAGCAGTCCTGTTTCTCTAACTGCGAAAACACAGCAACCCTCCATTAAGTTTTCTCCACTGGATTGGGGGACTCTTTTGCTGATGATCAAGACAAAGAAAAAAATGACTGACAAGGGAGCAGGGACTGGATGTATATTCCCACCTGGCAGGACCCTCCTCAATTTAAAGCTACTCTCAAAAGCACAGACAGAACAAATGATAGACCTACCATGGAAATCTTGAAGTCCTACATCTGAAGAATATTTCTGTTTGGTAGAATGACAGGATGACAGAAGACCCAAGGTGCAAGTTCACAGGGCAGTCAAGAAAGCATGGCTTTCCCCACTAACACCACTTAGCATGGAATATACTTCCATTAACATATGACCCAAGTCCAGCTGTACAATTTTGCTTCTACAATAATAGTTCACCAGTCAAAGCATAATAACATCCTACTACAGGTCCCACTAGAACAACAGTCCAAACATGCATTGACTTGGGTGCCTGAAGTATGAATATTAGTGTAGGCAGCCAAATAATTAGGCTCATTACCAGACATAGTGAAAGCTCACAGAATTTCAGCCTTCATTTTCTTATACTGGAAAAAAATAAGTATCAGATATACAATCTTCAGAGTCTAAAGTATATATAGATTAAGATGTTAAAACATTTTTTAAACTGGAGTCACCTGCTTTCTTTAGTATAATTTCAAGACAGAAAAATATAAGGGAGGAATTCCACTATTTTGAACCAAGAATGTTACCCACTTTTGCAAAGAATACTTTAAGTACAGCCTCAGATGTGGTTTGATTATAGACAAAACTGGCTTTGGAAAATCAGTCCAGAAAAGACTTTCTCAGGTGTTTTCTCCATCTCAGTACACTTCACACCATGATATTTCTGATAGTCAAAGAGGCATGGTTGAGATCAGGTTCCCTTGCACTCACAGCAGATCGGTCAGTGTGTTCAGCTAACTTTTTATTTGGTTTTTATTTGCAAAGGACAGCATCTGGCACTTAATCTCCAGAGTAGAAGGAACCATTTGCACAGATCTGAGATCACTTTGTGACAGGTGCCAAAGAGTCATTTCCAAAGGCTTATGAGCTGACCATATGCTGCATCTTTCCCAAGTTGGAATAAAGGCATTCAGCCATCATATAATTCATCAGCAACATAGGATAAATAGATAAATAAGTGATAAAATGACACTAAATATATAGCCTGTATATTTACATCTCAAACAAACTATGCAAAAACCTGCCTGCATTATAATTACGATGCAAAATCTCCAGAAACATTAAAGATCAGATTGAATTTGTAGCAATACATTAAATAAAAATGGTGTATCCCAATACCACTTCTTTACCATAGTCTGTGTTCAATGTGTTTCCACTCATAAAAGCATGAAACCATATTTACAGAAAAGTCTTTACAAAGATATGACTAAAACATGGGAGGACAGTGGGAATAAATCACTGAATATTCAGTGTAAAGAATAACAAAATCAGTAAATTATTCAACAATCAAAGTGCTTTTTCAGTCTCATGTTAACTAAGTTCATGTTCCAAGATTGAACTTCCAGAAGAAAAGGAACAGGAGTCTGGATACTAAGGTTTTGCTTGTGGGAAGGGATGAGTAGGACCGTACATAAAACAATCATGAGATTTTTCTCATCATAAGGTTGGTCAAAAAAATTCCAAACTGAGCTGAGGTACAGAAATTGTACTCAGGCCTCAATTTTCCCTAAGTAACAAATGGCCCTAGTGTCTGACTTCAGCCATCCATATTGCTTAACAGAGGGAGAAAACAGAAAGACATCCACATGTTGCTTTCCTGATTGACAAAATCCCTCAATACTAGAAGGAGCAATATCTGGACAGCTATTTCTATCACTTTTTCAGAGGCACTGCCTGAGATAGGAAACATTTCTACATTTTATAGAAGATCTGGAGGAAGGAGGGAATGGATTTAAGGGTCTCCAGGGCAAGAAAGAAAAAACTTGGCTCTCGTGATTGATGCTACACAAATGGTATTTCATACACTGTGTAATCTCTAGCTCTAATTCCAAAGACTGATGTAAACTGGAAGAATCCTTTCAACCATGGGTGGCCAGTGACGATGGGAGGCAGAGAAGAAGGAGCAGTTCAGGGTAACCAAGCAAGCCTAAAGGAGTTTATCCAGAGCCATTCCCTGCAAAAAGGCTTTTCAGGATCTGGACTGTGTAACTAGTATAAACTGAGCACTGATGGGTTCAGCCATCATTAATTTCCAGCCATTTGGGAATGGATGATTATTTGACAGTAAGATGTGATCTGAGAGAGGTGCTATTAAAATGTGGAGAGAGCTGCTATTCTTGTACTGCAGCAGTGATCTAATACAATGGCAGAGCAGTGTGACTGTGGTGAAATTCACAGGGGAACAGACTTCTTCCCAGGGCTCAAATTATCAGCACATTTTCACTGCTGCCTCCAGAAAGAGACATGTAATGCTGTCAGATGCTCTTTGAGTTGGGAGTTTTTAAAAAGAGATGGAAGTGTATATATTAAAGAAACCAATATTTACACAAGGACATTTCTCTCATGAAATATAAATGCTGGAATTCTGCTGGTTACAATCCTTATTTTGAGATTTTACATGAGGGCAGTAAACTGAAGAGGATGCAATGCTCCCTACCCACTCACCATTTTGATTATCATATATGAATTTTAAAGGGGTTGGGTAAAATCCAATCAAAGCAGCATTTATAGATGCTTGTACTTTATGCTCCTGTCCTTGGTACAGTCATCCTTAGTCCGAGCAAAATGCCTCCAATTCAGGCTACAGTTCCTGAAAAGGAATGTGACATTAATGAAATAAAAGGCTCATCATGACAAGTCCAGGTTGAGAATAACACCCTATCCTGTTGCCATTACAGGCAGAGACAGAAATATATCAAAGTCGCCTAGGCACTTAAAAGAGAATGGCAAATAAAAGGGACATGTCCAAGCAGTGCTGATGGCAGGTGTCGGAAAGCAAACATCAGCAGGATCAAATAGGAGATATTTTCTTTGTTGCTTCTTAAAAGGAAATTAAAAAACAAACAAACAAAAAACCACAAAACACCAAGACCCATAGATTTTTATTCAATATAAAGGAAAATTAGATTAAGGCAACACTAAAGGAAGAGCCTGGGGTTCCTACAGCATGGGCTTGCAAAGGTTGACTTACTTGCCTCCCAGGACACAGTACAAAGGCAGAGTATTTGGCATTAAGTCTTTGCTAGCATTTCCCCATGGACTGCCTGAATAAGTTTCTGAGTGATCTGGGAGATACGTGAAGGCAGTTCAAGGCACATAAGGTACCTTTTATTCCCCTCACATTGGTACAACCCTTCTGTGATGCCCCGCTGAAGAAGAGCAGATATGTGCACCAATGAGGTTAAGAGTTCACATCAGCTAGACCAGATTTGACTCTAAGAAGAAAGCCCATCTGCTATGGATTGAGTATGTTGTTCTAGTTCCTGCTCTGGAGGGAACCGATTTAGTTTCCATAGCTAAAGAACTAAACCAGGGCTCAGGAAAACTGGGTTCATTTCTCAGCTCTGCCATGTGTCCCATATGATTTAAGTCAGATCACTAAGGTCACATGTACATCACATGATAACTGGGCTGCCACAGCTTGTGGCAGAAAGCATTGGTGTGCATACAGCACTGAGCCCAGGACCAGCAGTGATTAATTCACACAGCACTAGGTGAAATTACCAGCTTGGTTCAGAGCCAACTTGGAAATCCCTGCATTGTGCTCCACTGATCCACAGAGATACGTCTGTACTTCGCTAATAGGTGATCAAGCTGGTACCATTTATTATACTCATTAATATTGTCTAGTTGCATACCCTCCTATGAGCCCCTCTGCTCAGCTTCTTCCTAACTTTACTCGATTGAACCTGTTTGGCAGAAATTTTCCTTGCCCATTATCTGTGCAGTTATTTCTACCTTTTCCTGGAAGATTTCAGGCAATGGTTTTCAGTCATTTCCAAGAAAAAAAGCTAATGAGAAAATCCATTATCCTCTTCATGACAATCCTTTCTTTGGAATTCTTTCCTGAAACTGAGCATTAAGCAAAGACCAGAAATTTGTCTGCAGAGAGAAAGGAATGAATCAGGGTTGTGCCTTTCGCCCTGTATGAAAATTAGTCCAAATGTAGCCAAGTGAAAAGCCTTTGAATAATTGCTGTTTGTGCATATCTATGATAGGCTGCTTTGATTTTAGCAGCTGAATTCCCCAAAGACTCTCCACGGGATATGCTGGAGATTTTCACAGTTCCTGTGCTTGAAGAAGTGTTGTCTGTACTACTAAGCAGAGAACAAGGGAGTGTGTTCAAGCCAAGGGTCATAGGTATGGTTTTCCTCTGTAATGACTGCTTTGATTCAGACATGAGTGATAAAAACACACAAGATTGTCTTTCCTGTGCTGTTGGTGCCCCTACTGCTGGCATCCAAGCAACATGGGGGTTAGAGCTGTCCTATCAGAAGGTGGGGGAGAACAGGGAGAAAGGATAAAAATCAGACACAGAATTGGTGCAGAATGCAAGGGGATACAGAAGTGAAAGAAGGTACTAGGAAGACATGAAATAGGAGCAGGACTTTGTGGTGAATGGTACAAAGGACAAATGCTTATCCCAAATATAAAAGGTTTAAATCCTGACATTTCTTAATGTTTGAAGAACATGGGCTCCATTTCAAAAAAATAAAATTATCATTTTGTGTATGCATCCTCCAAAATTTATGTAAAAATAAATGTAAGAAAAGACAATAAAACATATGCAGACCTAAATTTCATTTTCTAGTGTCTTCCTAAAACACATGCAGGTCATCAGCAGAGTTGAAAGCTTTCCTGCCAACACACAGATTTTGCCACTGAGCTAATGGAGCGGCTGTTTGCATTAATAGATTGCTGTCCTCCTCGCGGGCAGATGCTAAAGAGGGATGCAACACCACATTCTGGCAGATGGTTCCAGAGCTGAAGAGTGATATTCAGGGACCAAGATATCTGCTCAGATCTGTTCATAAGTTATTTGGCTCAGGAATGGAGTGGGCCAATGCAACTCAGAACACATCTACTACTACTCATAAGCATGGTTTCTTTTCTGATTAAACCAATCAACAGGAGCCTGGTCTTGCCTCTTCTTTGCCCTTGTGTCCTAGGCCAGTCATGTACTCCACTGGGTTCTCACCCTGCCTTCAACCTGCTTGCCCACCAAGTCTTCATCTTGCTAGATGTACAGCATGATGTCCCCTCTGATTTCCAGGCCCAGAGCCTTGTTGCGCTTCCTGTACCATATCCAGCCTCAACATTCCCAGCCTATTCCCCATCCTCCATTGTCCAACACCATATGTGCTCTCCATGAGGCCTCCCACCTCCATTCTCCTTCCCTTGGTCTTGTAACTCCCCTGTTTTCTTCACTCTCTCAATCAGATGTCCTCTCTTCTGTCTCACCTTCTTATCTCATCTCCACCAGATCTGTGACCTACCCAAGCAGCTTTATCTTCCCCCCACATGTCAGGCCTTCCTCACTATCCCCAGCCATCATGCCTTTATAGCAAGCACAGATTTTAATGTTCTGCCAAAAAGATGGTAGATGTCATGCCTGACACGAAGGCTGTATATCCCTAGTGAATTTCAAAGCTTGGGGGTATTTGAGCCTCCTAAAACTGCTTTAGCACAGTCTAAACAAAATATTTCTAACAAGCTCATTTTTCCAAGCAAGCATCTCCAAAGACATTTCAATGCTACAAAAATTTGGCCTCTTGCTAAAAGACAAACAGAAATCATTGTAATGCTCAGTGACTGCTGCTAAATGACAGACATAGGAAAGGGTTGGTCAACCCTAAAATTCAGTAATGTCATCAGACACACATCCACTAAAAGCAGATGCAGATAGAGTGGTAGAGTGTAAGATAAACTGTACTGAAGTCAATATGAAAACCAAGCTACTAGTCTTTCAGTTTAAATGCACTTTGAATTTCATAGGTCAAGGAGAATAGGCCACATGAAAGTGGTCTAAATTTCACCCGTACCTTTGTGCTTTGTCATTCTCACTAACTGGCTTGAAGACCAGACATTTATGTGCAGCTAATGCATTCAGCAAACTGCAATAGTTATTTAATTGATGTGATTCATGCAATTCATGTAATTTAGCTGACCAGTCATCATTTAGCACCATCATAAAACTGCAAATAGCTGTATATTGAAAACAACAACAACAAAACCAAAAACAAGCCAACAAAACCCCTTCCAATTCAAGAGCTGGATATAAAACTGCAGCTGGAAAATTATAATCTTGCAATAAAAAAATCTTTTCACAAAACAAAAACAATCACTAAATATGCAATTTGTTACAAATGAGTCACTCGGATCCATTATTAATTGGACTAACTTTGGCTACTTAGTGGGTTTGATTGCTTTTGATATTGTTTATTTTATGATGTTTTAATTATTGTTGTTTATTTATTACAGTAATTGCATTTTAATTGTCTTTGGAGAAGCACCCTGACTGTCTTGGCAGGGAGGCACTAAATAAATAAAAGCATTATTATTATAAACATAACTGATGGTAATAGTTTTTCATTGTGTATTGTTAGCAATGCGGAAAGAAAAAAGGATATATATATAGTCTGCAAGAGAGAAACAGTAATCAGAACCTCAAGGTTATATATCCAGCTCTGCCACTGATTATATCTGTGACTTTGAAAAGTCACTTAGCCTCCCTCTTATCTCCATTTATTCATCTGTGAAAGGATTATCATAACACTGTCCAATCTCCCAGGATTAGCAGAAGAATTAGCTAATGTCTTTAAAGCATTTTGATCTCCTCAAATGAAAAGTGAAAAAAAAAATCTTTAATCTTTAGATTATTAATGATAGAACAGAAAAACTGCTATAATCTACTGAACTGGAAAGTTACTCTAGTATTAATATTTTAAATCTATAATTGGTGCATTTATATCACTCATACACTTAGTAAATAAATCTTTCTACTACTTGCTACTACTAATAAAGGCAAGAATTTGTTCCAGAAATAAAACAAAAATGCCATCTGAATTTTCCAATCTGAAAAAAAGAGGGAAGCAGTGCTTTTAGATACATAAAATGTTTTGCCCTTGCTATTCCTACATCTGAATCCTTGACTTAAAAACAAAGAAGAAAATAACCACAAAAACCTACAACACTTTTTTTCTTAGGATACCCAAATACAAAAATTGTTTCTGTGGATTTGCAGTGTAAGAATGCAAAACAATGAGGGAAAATGCTGCACACTGTAATTCAAAGAGCAGTTCTAAGCTTTAAAATCAGACCCACTTTGAAAGTTACAGGAAAAGAAAGCTTTGAAACTGACAAGTTGGGCAGGAGAAGGACATTTAAAGTTGTTATTGAAAATTTTAAAAGTTTAAAATATTTGGATTTCACATAAACTAAATAATACTGTTCTAGATTCTGAATCATTATGCCAGGCCTTGATTCAATCAACTGCTTTGTTGGAGTTTTTTTCCAAGCAGCTTGTTAGAAGCTACTAAAATTTAGTGAAAGTAGCATAAAGAAACACTTCAGACTACAGTAACATACCCACTTGCTAGATGTCTATCCTGAGGTACCCAATCAACTAGTCTTTCTCCATATTTCCATCCAACTTTTTACATGCCTTTTTTCTGTTGTGATTAACAGGCAGTTCAGCAGAAATACAGGGAAATCCCAAACCAAATGAATTCATTTTTACTATGAAAAGGTTCACTTGACCTCAGTGCACTGAGATTTATTTTTCTTATCATTATAGAGGGCTACACCCAAAGTTGTGATGCACTTCAGAATTTTGTTCAGAAAATGCTGACTTGTCATTCACAGCTGCACGGTTTCAGTTATCCTCCCCACCCCAATCTCTGCCTTGCCATGCTTCACTCACACACATCAATACTGATGCCCGTTGACAGTCAAATCCCTGTTCATACTCCTATTAATTAAAAATTTATACAGCTGATAATTTGTTAACACTCAGAATATTGCAGCTATTATTAATGATATTTGGCTTCCCATCCTTTTCTTCCCCCAGTGCTATTTGCAATGTTATTAATGACTGTAACAGGACGTCATCAAGACACTTACCAAATGAAATTCTGTTCTTAACTAGACTGTCTTTCTTGTGGAAAATATTACCTAAAGACTGTAAATAATAAATTTATACTAAGACTGTAAATAAGAAATTAATACTTCACACATATAGCATCTCCAATGCAAAGATTTAATGTTATTTATGTTTCATTGGGACACCTGTGTTTGGCAGACATCACAATCACAATCAATTTTGTACTGCGAGCTTAGACACTGTAAGATCATAACAAAATTTTATAGAAGATTCAGAATACCTGAAGTGGGCTTCACCTAAGCATTATATGCCAAGTGTGCCGAGCCCTAGGTATCAGTCATGGTCAATAAAAACTGCAGAAGCAAAGCACTTCTGAAAGTCAGACCCCAGATTATTTGAGCTGGGCATTCAAAAACCCAGAGACCCAAAATCAATGATAGTTTTCAGTAACTTGCCCGAGGTAATGGAGCAAAACCCTGGCAGAGCTAGGAGTATATCCCAGTCCCTTGCTGCTCAAATTGCTGCTGTAGCTACTGTGACATCTTCTCTCCTAACAAGAGCCATGCTTAATGTATTGAGCTTCTCCCCCAAATCCAGCATCAGCACACTCTGCACACACAGGCAGAAGGGGTATCACCTCACCTGATGCCTGCATTTGATTCCTGTTAATTTCCAACAGCAGCTTAAGCATGTTGGTATTCAGGGCCAGACAAAGATATGTACTACATGCAGCTGTCCAGGGTCCCATGATCACCATGGTTTCTATCTGTCAGCATCCTTTCCAGACAGCATCCATGGACTTCTGGCTCATCTCTCATTGCAAGATGAATTGAAGAACCCAGTTGTCCAAGATCCTACAATTACAGCATCCACATCAGTTATCTAAATGCTTTCATGCTGCCAGTACACTTATTTTCCAGTCTTTGGAATTTTGACGGTCTGTAACCACATTTTGATATCTATGAGCTGCCGCAAATTCACACTGTCCAAAAAATGGGCCTCCCCATCGCATAATCATCCCTTTCACCAAACCCTCCTTCCATCTCAGTTGCTCACCTATGTCTGCCTAGGCCTTTTCTCAGTCCACAGACCCTCAAAGGGGTCTATCGACTGCATGCACAACATGCATGGAAAGCTAAAATATAAATTTGCAGTACATTGACCTCCTTTTTCCACATTCTAAACTTATGATTAATGTATTGTGTTTCATACTTTCTCTCGTTTCACAGGAGGATGAAATACCTCAGATTACTTTACAATTACCATGGCATAAGGGTATACATGCAAAAATAGAGCTGCTGAAACACTGCAAATTCACAGCTTCACTTCCTCTGTAGAAACTTATTTTGGTGTCCCTACCCACAGCTTATTTGCACAAGTTCTCAGAGGGACCTGAGTCTGGCACCAAGAGAATCAAACCTCCCTGCTTATTATGATGAATAGGAGTTGCATGTGTTGGAATCTCTGGGACTCTTCTTGCCCATGAATAGCTGCCATTAGCATTTATAGGGGGTATGCATATTGAGGGAAAGAAGAGAATGGGCACCCACTGAGAAGAGAGCAGACTCCAGCAATTCTATTGTTATCACATTGTGTGCTTTAGTCTTCACTAATCTTAGCAAAGAATCCTCATGCAAGTCTTCTGAAGTGTTTTTTTTTTCTTTTTATCTCCATGGAAATTGTATTTTTTTTATAAGAAAGGTGACGAAGAGTTAGCTTATGCTCCAGTAAATCCACAGGGTGAAATTATCTCATTTAAATATCTATTCAACTCTCAAAACAAATATCAAAGTTCAGACTTTGCAGATACATTCTTTGCTGGAATAAGTAGGAAACTGTCCTTTGTCCCTGTACAGGCTATTTCAGGGTCTGCTTATTCCCTCATACGTACACCTGTGCTCCCTTGTAAACATTTTAACCTGTCAGATGAAGGTCTTTTCCTTTGTCATAGGGCCAACAGACTTTCACAACATGAGCAGTTTCCCAAAACTTCTGCAGGGCTACAACCAACATCATAGCTTCACCACAGGGAGGATAAGCAGAGGCTAGGCAGTGACAGGATTTTCACTCTTGCCTGCTCTGAGCAAGATTAAAATGCCAGCAGCTAGTCCCAGTTAGCCCCTGTAACTGTTGTTATCACCAAGAGAGGTGAATCAGTGCTGTGCAAATGCTGGGAAATCTAATGAAAAATGTTAGTGCCAACAGAAGCACAGAGGCTTAACTGAAGTGCTGATAGAGAATACTTTGGACAGCAAGAACTGATAGTTGTGCTATAGAGAGAAAAAGCCTTCAGTGCTTGCCTTTTATTCTTCAAAAGCATGCATAAAATTTTTCATTTAGCTAAGACTTCAATTAAAATTTTGATTTTTAAAAGGTTTACGGTTCTCTCTAGTCTGCAAGTAAGTAATATTGGTGTGACTACATTGATATTAAATGTAAAAGCTAACAGTTTCTTCTCTCTACTTCACACTCACAATGATGAAAAAAAACCCTGCCTGAACTCAAACAGCTTTCCCCCCTTTAATTCAGAAATCCCATGTTCCTTTCATAGAATACCAACTATCAAATGGAAAAACATTTAGTGTCTCCTCAGACCTAGCTGACATTTGAATTCTTATAAACTTGGGAAATGTGTAAATGTGGAAGATTACTGTTTGCTAGAAATCAGTCAGCTTCCTTTGAGGTTACACCAGAAAGTCTCAGCACCACAGAACAAGTAGTGATTGACGCAGGACAAAGGAGAAGCTTAGACTTATTCTTGACACTCTTCTTGTATATTCTTCTCCCAAAATAAGAAACTGGAAATAAGGTCTGGAATCTTACCATAAGTAAAAGAGATGCAACCTGACAGGACAGTTTCTTATTTGTCTGGCCTCTTAAAACAAGCCTTTAGGAAAAGATGCAGGAGAACATTCTCTTCCAAAGAACAACCCCATGGAGCTCATTTTGAGCAATGAATTACATCTCAAACACACATAGTGTGGTTAGATGGCTTATTTAATGAGAAGACACCCAAGCACACAGAAGTGTTTGTGATGATGCAGGTATTACAAGGCATTAAGAATTAAGTTAACTATACTTGTGCTATTTGGTTATTAAATCTTACTCATTCTTCACAGATCCTTTTTGCCTATTAGTCAGTGCTGCAGAAATGAAAATGAAAAGCTCTTATGGCACAGCGGAACAGGTGAGGTTGCCTAAAGCTATGACTGAGCTAAACAGAACTAAGTTTTGGAAATAACATTTGGTACAGTCTCCTCATTAGCAATATTTAGTCTCTTGACATAGTTGAGTGATAAATATTTTTTCTTGATTTGAGAATGTTAAGTTTATCACAAATCACAGAATTGATATAGATGAAAACCTGTAACTGCTACTTCCCTGACCTGCTGTCCCCTCTAGATCAGGAAAAGCCCAAATGGGTCTTTGTATCCAGTTAATAGGTATATTGGAAACAGTTAAGGACATAAACAACTTGATCAAGCAACTTGCTCCAGTCTGTGATAAACAATGATTTTGTGTCACCATAAGTGTTCTCTATTGTCACGGTGCTTTGCTTGTTTCTCGTTTTTTGAGTGCTGTCAGTGGCTGCTGTAGTCTCACAAAACAGCCAGGTGCCCATACCAAATGACAACACCATTCTTCCAAGTGTCTCATTTCCCTTCAAAACACAGTCTTTTTTCACAACATACCACAATCCTGATAGCCATTTTACTTGATGAAGTTCCCACATAAGCACTGTAGGTTACTGCATCTTCCCATTTCTGGATTATGCAGTTTAGCATGCAGAGCAAAGCAAAAATGGCATGTCAGCATAACTGAGAAGAGCTTCAGGACTTCTGCTTTCAGCAACCAAGACCTTAACCAGTAAGTGGCAAATAGAAGTTACTGTGCAGAAGGAACTGTAATTAGACCCAAAAGAGACCAGTAACACTGACAGAGACAAATGCCCTTGAGATGGATAGGTGATCAATAGACAGATAGTCTAGTTCCTTTGTTTTCAAATCATTATTGATAGTACATCTTAAATTAATCCATCATTCTGTAAATCTTCAACACTTTTAGAACAAAAGAATTCTGGAAGTTTAATTATTTTTTTTAAACTAGCATATACTAAGCAGCAACTGAAAGGCAGGAAAAATCATGTTCAGAGCAAACCAGTTGTACTCAAATATTTGTAATTCAGCATGATAACCAATTACAGAAATACCTGGAATAGCTCATGATTCACTCTCACATTAGAGGTTTCCTAATCAATTTGAATTAACTAGACAAGATCACAGAATTTTCTAATGAGTCTCAAAACTGGATTTAGGTGCATGAAAACGTTCATTGTCAGGAGAAAGCCTGTGTTCCCAGAATCTTTAGAGTCATTTCCAGTTGCATTTGATTGGAGAAAAGTCCTCTTTGTTCTTCCTTCTCACATCCTCTACAACTCCACACCTGTTTCTTTCCACTCTCTCCTTCTGTGAGTTGGTTTTGTATCAATGTGATTCACTGACTACTAATAATACATTCAAATACAACCCTTTATGCTGAAGGAGCTAGAATCCACTTCAATTATTACCTAATTTCTCTATGTTACTCTGCTTACCTTGACTATAAATTTGGAGATGTATGACTCCTGGAAGATTATATGGCAGAAGATGCATCAGCAGAGCTCTGAAGCACAGACCAGGGCAGTGTTATTATGTTATGAATAATACCACTTAAACATTTGTAAAATGTAAAGCTTTCCTGAGCTCTTCTCCTTCCCCTGGGACTTGAACTCTCGTTGAACAAGCTGTTCAAAGCTCACCACTCTGATAAAAACCTACCCCGACAGAGTGACAGTGACTTCTTTTTTTCATTATTTTTGTTATTAAATCACCATTTCAGGTTGCCAGTTGCTTGCTCTTCCTGCAACAAAAAAACCCTAACAAAGCAAAACCAAACAGGTATCCATTTGACCTACTTGTCCGTAACCCAGCAATGTTTGGAGCAAGTTGAGATCTGATGTTAATGAACTTACTTGAAAAAGAAATTGCAAACTATGTCCCAGACCCTGCAATCAATTATTCATGTGAGCAACTTTGAACTCAGCAGGA
>NW_008682985.1:63571-82925 GCF_000695815.1 Acanthisitta chloris
CTTACAGGGGGAACAGTTGGCAGGATCAAGACCCACCTCAGGAGGAAGACACACAACACAACATATGAACCCTCTGTGACTCTTTTTATTTTATTATTTTTTCCCCTTTTTGTCCTTGTTATCGCTCAATTTCATTTGCTAGTGCACTTCCCACTTCCAGCTGGGAGTAGATGTGAAGATGCCAAAATAAGAAGACAAAAGCTGTTGTTATGCTCAGCTGGAAGAGAAACTCCTAGAAATCTCTCAAAAAAAAAACCCCACACCCAACAAAAAGCCAAACATATAGTGATTTGCAGACCAGTTTTTAAGTCCCCAAGGACATCATGATAGTTCAAAGAAATTTTTTTACAAAATTGTAAAACTTGTAATGGAAAGCAGAGGAAGAAAGGCAAGGCACTGGTGCATTGCATTGTCCTGTAATTTCCCTCAGCCTAATCTTTCTTCTTCATAGACACGTTAACAGTCCCTACCCTGATGATGCTGCAGAGCCCTCTAGGTGCAGAAAGACCCAGGTCCACATGCCATGTAGTCCTCAGGCCTAGCACAACAAGAGAAAGGATTTCTCTTATGGTTTTCCTCCCAAAGTAAAGGGGCTCAAACACTCCTGGGCAGAGAAGGTGTCACCCTTAGAAAAACCATCTGCTTTAAAACAAGTTCTTCCTTGTCTTGGTGCTCAGCAACCTCAGAGAATGGATGAAATAACTGGCTGTTGACAAACAAAGCTTAAATGCATAAGAGCCATTTTTCTACATCCACATCTCTTATTCCAAAACAGAGAAACTTGGACTTTAAAAGCAAATTACTGAGTCGGAGGAATTAGTGTCTTCAGGTTAAAGCTGGTAAGATGGAGGCAAAGCAGGAAAAAATTCCAAAGAAATGAAGACTTTGTAGGACAAGGTTACAAAACAGATAAGGAACAGATAATGTTAGGATTGTTGGTGTTACTGAAGAGTAGAAAGAGTAAGGCATCTCAAGCTTGAAGCCCTTAAAGTAGACCTTGTGATTAATATCACTGAGGGGGAAGCAGGAAGGGCTTCTGCAAGGCAATTGATCTAGTATAACTCTTACTAACATACTTGAATGCATAATTGTACAAGAATTGCTTGGGAGAGCTGGAACATGTGGTAAACTAGAAAGGGAAGACCTATTCCTGTACAGAAGTGCTTCAAGAGTGTTGAAAAGCAAAGGCATACTATTCATGGCACTGGCCACATGTATTTACAAGCCATGAAATGGCTCATAAAATGTCTAGCTACTCTGTGCAAGCTGCATGATAGCCACTAACAGTTTCCAGTATCCAGTTTTGTCAAAATCCTCTGTTAAACATGCTGATGTTGGGTAAATAAGCAAGAGATTCTCAAGTGAAATTAAGGCATATAATACAGGTATTTTGCATAGTGTAAAACTACAACCAAATGCTGTCCTGTCCAAATGTCCACACTATGGGGGGATGATAATAAATTGATAAAGGTTATGAGAAAAGTTGCTTGGATGTTTAAATGCACTGAAAGAAAATTCCTGTGATGACATTTCTTAGCCTAATAACAAGGGGATGCAGGTATGATTTGATCAAAAGCAGGGGAGCACTACCTGAGGCCTCTTTATAAATGTCTCTTCATTACCTAAACTTAGCAAAATAAAATTAAAAAAAGCAGAGGAAAAGCCAAAGTCTGAAAGTCAGAACTTGACAACATTCAAACCAGCCATAAGGGAGACATTTTTTACAGTAAGGATAATTAACCACCAGATTGTTAGAAACATTACAGAGTAGAATCTCCATCACTGGAAATGATTCAGTAAGGATGGGATGTATTCAGGTGTGGGTTTTGGTTGGGTTTTTTGTTGTTGTTGTGATGGTTTGGTTTGGTTTTGTTGTGTTTTTCTGGAAAGCTCATGTGATAAGTCAATTAGGAAAGTCCTGTGGCCTGCATGATTAATGAGGCCAGAAAAAATGGCTCACAATAGTGTTTCTTCTGGCTGTGCATTTTGCATACTGAATGCAAAAAAAAAAATACTCCTGCAAAACTCCACAGTGTATAGCCAAATGCCATCTATAATACTGGGTTTGTTTTCCTTTCATCCAGTGTTTTCCTTTCATCTGTTGAGCATGTCCTGAAGACTGACAGTGGTTAGACTTTAATGGCACGATTTGGCCATGTCCTAATTGTCAGAGCTATAGAAAATATGAAGGAGATCAGTCCTTCCCACCAGCATATAAAAGCCTTTTCATTTTATCTCTTACGCTGGATTGAAGCAAGAAACACTCGAAATTATTCTGCATCTTTGGTGCTGCAGTACCAATGAGTGTCTTTGGGATCACAAATGATTTCTTGGTCAGGGAGAAATTAACAGCTCGAACATTTATTGGACTGTATGAGCCAAATAAAGCCATGGACAAGTCCTGGCAAGCAACCATGTAAACACAAGAAGACTTACACATTTCACTAACAGAAGGAAAACCTTTTCACTGTGGGGGCTTATTTAAGCCTCTGAGAACAGATTATTTTCTAACATATCAGGAGGTAACTGAAATTGTAAATGATGCACCAATGAAGATAATTTCAAGACCAGACTGCAAGAACAACATTTTGACTGTCTCTTATTTGGGAGATGAATTTCCCAGGTGGGCAGGGAAGCTAAGCTCCTTGTGGTTGTGGCCTTTGTGACTTTCAGCACTGATGAATGAGAGGCTATTGAAATAATTTTGCATCCCTGACAACTGCAGTATTCTAAGATATTGCAAATGTTTATATGACAGAAATATAGCATACTCACAAGTAACAGAAAAAGGCTTCATAAAGGCTAATAAAAAATTGGCATCTGTACTTGAAACATTTAAATTTATACCAAGATCATGTCAAAAGATTACAAACAAAAAATCCTGACTCAAATGAAGTGATAGCTTAGAAAACATCCTAGAAAATTAATAAACTGTTTTATTTTGCCTTAACTAAAAATTATAGAGAGCATAGAGAAACAGATAGATAAACTCATAGTACACAGACTAAAACAAAAACCTATGTTCAGCTTTGGTTAATTCATTCATGGCTATCCATATAAAAAGCCTGGAAAGAACACCTGGGAGCGTGAATGCATTTCACAGAAATAGACCTAACTCTGAGAAAAATGGTAAGTCCCAAAGCAGCAATGGATTTCCAGTTGAATTTTATTTAAACTCTACCTGAATAACCCACAGGCTCCCTGATAAGCTTAATGAGGCCAAAAGAGCAGTATCTCACCTCTGACTGAACAAGAGGTAACAATATCTGTTACTCACACTAAAGAAAAGATCCTGCTGACTCTGCAATTGGAAGCCCATTTCATTGATAAATTATGACGTGATCATTTTTGCCAGAGCCTTAGTTGTCCACTGGAAGAAGTTATTATTCAAATTATTCACGTAAATCAGGTCAGATTCATTTAATGTCCGTTTTGGACAGACCACCCCAGGCCATTCATTGATCCAGCACTCACAAGAACTTTTGGAAGCCTTCTTGCTAGATTCTTTCCTTAGATTTGTCTGGGATATTCCCATAATTCCTTAATAGTATAGAGTTTGTTGACTAGTGTTGATGAGAGTGGATTAAGCTGCTTCACACCTGCTCCTCCTGCCCATGTGCTTATTTGCCTTCTTACAAGGGCACTACTATTTCATGCCTACTGCCGCTGAGTCAGCACTGGTACCACTAAAATGAGCAGCTGTGGGGATTGAAGTTAACATCGAGTTAAAACTGACCATATAAAATGACAGCAGCAACAGACTGCTTATTTGGACCCAGCATAGACTCAATTCTTGAGCTCACAAAGCTCAGTGTCCAAACTGTTGAACAGTTTGGCTTCTTGCCTGGATATGAGATTAAAAACAACAAGACTTTGGTAGGATTTCCAATAGCTATTCTGACTGCCAGGTGAATTTATATATCTAGGAATTATGATTTCTGGAAATTTAAAACAAATGCTTCAGTTATCATACCAATCATGGATAAACGAGCTTTATCTCTAGAAAATTTCATAAAATCCTACTTCAGTGAAATTGTTGCCCAGACAGATCACATGTTCAGGCAACTCCATTACTATGCTCCACAAATCACACAAACCAAGGCAGCCTTTTCTATTATAGCATGGTACTGTTTTCAAATCTCTTTTCCAAAGTGATATTGCTGTTTGTGTGGATATTCTTCTCTCCAAAAGCTTGTTCTTAGCATGACTTTTGAATTCATTGGACAAATTTAGACAAGCTGAACAAAAGGTCAGAGGCTGGAAAAGTCTCAAATTCCTGTGAGCTTGATGAAAAGAGATGACAGGGTTAGGACATCCTACAACTGAAAAGATCACTGAAAGGCTGTGACTTAACCATGAGATAGAGTTCTCCAACACCAAATCATCCACTTGGAAGAAAATAGACTGATTTCCAATGCTCATGGGCTACCTTCCTTCTAGAACAGGGAAATGTCCATGTCTTTTTTAAGGAGACTATACCTGCCAGCTGAGAAACAGCAGTTAAGACACCCAGATATGAGGTAGTTTTATGATGCCTTTGTAAGTAGTTCAAAATATAGCCTTATGACCTACTATTAATAATAATAAAAAAATCCTAGCATGCAAAAGCTTCGGAATTTTGTAGATACCAAGCATTATGGTGAGTGTTGGGCCCCAACACTGGTCATTGCATGACAAGGACTTGGTCCACTTAAGTATTGTCCCTTTGGCATTAGGGGAGCTTCAGATATGGCTTGACACTGCAGCTTCACCCATGCTTTCAGCACATCATGGAGATACTTAATCTAGTTGCCACCCAATTAGTGTGAATCCCACACATAATAAACTTAACACAGTAGCATGGAGGTAGGTGTAGGTCATTCATTTACACTGAATTGACTCCAACTTATACTAGTCCTTTCATGATAATTTATCTGATGTAGTCAATACAGCACTACTAGCAGGCTAGAAGTTCTGAATAAAGAATGAATATAAATTCCACAGGCTTTCATCCTCTCTCTCTCATCCATTATCTCTAATCCCAGAGCTTGTTGATACTGAGCTGCATGACTGCACATGTACCCCTACATGGGTCAGCCTGCATATGATGAGCTAGGATACCTTGGATAGGCTTCACACCTGCCCTGGGTTTGGAATGCTCCATTCAGCTCAAGTGGCAACACTCTATATTAAACATACCAGCAAACACACCCCCACGGTAAAGAAGCTCTTCTTCCTATTCAGGTGGAACTTCCTGTGCATCAATTTCTGCCCATTGCCTCTTGTCCTATTGCTTGGCACCACCAAGTAGAGCCTGGCTCCATCCTCTGGATGCCCTCTCTTCAGATACTTGTAGACATTGATGAGGTCCATTCTCAGTCATCTTTTGTTGTGGCTGAACAGGCCCAGCTCCCTCAACCTTCCCTTGTAAGAGAGATGTTCCATTCCCTTAATCATCTTCACAGCCTTCCACTGGACCTGCTCCAGAAGCTCCATATCTCTCTCGTACTGAGGAACTCAGAACTGGACACATGCCCTCTCTTCAGATACTTGTAGACATTGATGAGGTCCATTCTCAGTCATCTTTTGTTGTGGCTGAACAGGCCCAGCTCCCTCAACCTTCCCTTGTAAGAGAGATGTTCCATTCCCTTAATCATCTTCACAGCCTTCCACTGGACCTGCTCCAGAAGCTCCATATCTCTCTCGTACTGAGGAACTCAGAACTGGACACACCAGATATGTCCCTTGTAAGAGAGATGTTCCATTCCCTTAATCATCTTCACAGCCTTCCACTGGACCTGCTCCAGAAGCTCCATATCTCTCTCGTACTGAGGAACTCAGAACTGGACACAGCACTCCAGATATGGACTCACTAGGGCTGAGAAGAGGGGCAGGATCACCTCCTTCAGCTTGCTGGAAATGTTCTTCCTAATACACCCCAGGATACCATTGGCCTCCTTGGCCACAAGGGCACATTGCTGGCCCATGGGCAGCTTTTTGTCTACCAGGACCCCCAGGTCCTTCTTTGCACAGCTACTTTCAAGCAGGTCAGCCCTCAGCCTGTCCTGGTGCATGGGGTTGTTCTTTCCCAGGTGCAGGACCCTGCACTTGTCTTTGTTGAATTTCAGATGGTTCTTCTCTGCCCATCTCTCCAAGCTGTCAAAGTCCTTCTGCAGGGCTGCACAGCTCTCTGGGGTATTAGCCACTCCTCCCAGCTTTGTGTTGTCAGTGAACTTGCTTATCTGGAAGCACTTTCTCTCATTATAGGAGTGCTCACAAACCTATATTGCACCTATACAATTTCCTTCTATTTTTTCTTTTCTTCTGATTTTTCCCATACTACTGTAGTTTATGAAAGAGTTTGTTTTAAATACCTGCAGTGTGAAAAAAAGAGGGAACCCATATCAGCCCTACCTACATCTCTAATTTGAGTAGAATGCCCCCTAAAATCAAAATGCTCTGTAAGCTTTAAACCTAATTTTGATCAGAGTGTAAACTAAGACAAACAACTTTCTAAAATACAGGAAACCTGCTATAAATTTGAACCTGTCAAGGGCAGTGACAAGAATTGGTAAGGCAGAAGAGAAACCAAAAAGGTCTGCAGTTATTCTTCATTCCACTGAGTGTGTCCTCAAAGAAAGCTCCATGGCTCCAGGCTTGTTTTCAGTCCTTCTGATCAGATATGCCGAAGATGCTATATCGTACTGTCTGGGCCCCAGGAGGACTGTTTCTTTCTGCCACCTCTGAGGCCTGGCAACATGTTTGCCCCTTCTGCTTTTGACGAGTGTACCAGTTCCTTGTACCTGCAAGTCTCCTCGCCTTGAATAGCCTTAATTGCTCACAGAAAAGAAACAACCTCCTGCTTGCCCTGCCAAGGGTTTCCTCTGGCCCTTAAGTCTCTTCATACAGGACTGTGACCTAGCATAAAGTAAACACACTACATACCAGCTTCTGTAGACCTTTGTAGGGCAAAGCAGCTCTAAGGCACAGTTGCAGTGACTTTGCTGAGAATAATGAATTACAACTGCTGGTGGATTATGTTCATACTCCTTGCATTCATAGTATGTTAAGGGGTTGGAATGGACCTTACAGATCATCTAGTTCCAGTCCCCTCTGCCATGGGCAGGGAGACCTCCCACTAGACCAGGTTGATCAAGGCTTTATCCAGCCTGGCTTTGAGCACTGCAAGGGTTGGGGCATCCACAGCCTCCCTCGGCAACCTGTTCCAGTGTCTCACCACCCTCACAGTAAAAAACTTCTTTCTAATATCTAATCTGAATTTCCCCTCTTTCAATTTATACCCATTATTCCTTGTCCTATCACTACAATTCCTAAAAAAATAGTCCCTTTGCAGCTTCCCTGTAGGCCCCCTTCAGATACTAGAACATTGCTATCAGGTCCTCATTCAACCTTCTCTTCTCCAGGCTGAACATCCCCAACTTTCTCAGCCTGTCTGTGTAGCAAAGGTGTTCCGTTCCTCTTACCAACTTCATGGCCCTTCTCTGGACTTGCTCCAACAGTTCCATGTGCTTCTTATGTTGAGGACACCAGAACTGTACACAGTAGTCCAGGTGGAGTCTCATAAGAATAGTGTAGATGAGGAGAATCACCTTCCTCAACCTGCTGGCCACACTCCTTTTGATGCAGCCCAGGACACAGTTGGCTTTCTGGGCTGTGAGTGCACGCTGCCAGGTCATGTTGAGTTTTTCACCAACAATCACCCTCAACTCCTCCCCAGGGCTGATCTCAATGAACTTGTCTGCCCAGCCTATAGGTGTGCCTGGGATTGCCATGGCCCAGATGTAGGACTTTGCACTTCATTTTGTTGAACTTCATGAGGTTTGCATTGGCCCACCTCTCAAACCTGTCAAGGTCCCTCTGAATGGCATCCCTTCCCTCCAGCATGTTGACTGTCCCACACAGCTTGGTGTTGTCAGCGAACTTGCTGAGGGTGCACTCAAACCCACTGTCAAATCATACTGTTCCCACTATTCCAGCATCCCTATTTATATGTGGCTGTCAGCGAATACTCTTATAATGTTGGGGGCAACAGCCAATTCCCAGAGATGGCAAAATTCATATGTACTTCAGTGGCAGAAGTGTTGCACCTTTAGTGAGCTCAATACTGCTCCCGCTTCAGAACAGAACATGAACTTATTCTGATGAAGCTATAGTGAACTGAGAAAATTTATAATACCTCTAAAGTGCTCAGATATTATGCTGACATTACCCATGCAAATAATTAAATAGATTAATTTTCTTTTTCACAATTGAGATCTCTGTTTAGTTCACAGTTCTTTTTACTTCAGTCAATAACTTTTAAACCACCTCACTTTTAGCAGTCTCTTATCCTTAAAATTTCAAATTTAATTTATGGCTGGAAATTACAGAGCTGCACCCAAAAAAAATGCTATTGTTCAGTGCACTCTACAGTATAATCCAACTGGCAACCCACAGCTTGATTCCTCAGCAAGCATAGGACAGGGGAACAGGGGATGTGTTTCTCTATTTCCCTTGAACAGGCAACAACAGAAGGATAATGGCATCTGCTGGAGTATTTAGCACTGAACTCTTTGGGCAGATGCTAATCCTACCACAGAGGCACTGCTAATTCCTATTTCTGCTGTGCTGTAACTCTTCCTGCAGTGCTGTGCGTTGGAAAGGGACCTGGGTAACCTTGTCTCCACTGCCCTGCAGAAGTATGTAAAACTGCATATTCTCAACAATAAACATTGCTGCTTTAATGTGCAACTTCACCCTTTGTTCATACACCTTTACTACTAGTAATGGCCTGAATTGATACTAGTAATGGCCCATGGAACTGGAAAAGTCTTGACATTCACTTAAACTTTGTTGCAGAATTGAAATGCCCTTGATTTGCATGCAGTGGCAGGGAAGGAGTGAAGACACAGTTATCCTGGGAAATGACAGAAACATTTCTTAGGTGATGGTCTTTCAGGAGCAATGTTTTACTGTCTCCAGTACGTCCAGGCCGCTCTTGTACTGAGGAGCCCAGAACTGAACACAACACTCCAGGTGTAGTCTCACAAGCACTGAATAAAGGGGAAGGATCACATCCCTCCACCTGATGACAATACTTTACTGAATGCAGCCCAGGATACCATTTCTTCATTCTTTGCTACTAGGGCATGCTGCTGGATCATGTCCAACTTGGTGTTCACCAGGGCCCACCAGGTCTTTTTCTGCAAAGCTCCTCTTCAGCTGGGTGATGCTCAGCATATGCATGGGGTTGTTCCTCCACGTGTCCAAGACCTTACACTTTCCCTTGTTGAACTTCATGAGATTCCTGTCAGTCCATTTCTCCAGCCTATCAAGGTCCCTCTGGATGCCGTATGATCCCCTGGCCTACCCGCCACTCTTCTGCTCATTCGTACCTATATCAGAAATATACATTGGTACACTTTAATTTTGCTTCAATTCATAGGTGTAGATGAAAAAAAGCAAAGCAAAACAGTGTACAGGTAGTCCCCCTTATCATATTATCAGGCAGAGCCCTGAAAAATGGGATTGGTGATAACTGAAGCAAGTGATAGTCTTTCAAACTACAATAAAAACTGCAAATAAAAGAAGTAGGGTGGCAATATTTACAAAGTGAGCTTGGGTTTGGGCTTGGGTTTTTGTTTTGTTGGGGTGGGGTTTTATTTAGGTTTGAGGGCATCTATGCAATATCAGTAGGAATTAATGGGTACAGAGCACGGAGATGGATTTACACCTCATTGGTGAGCCTGTTCAGAGAACACACATATTTCTGAAAACAGATTGTGGTACAGTAATATGGAAAGAGAGAAGGAAAAATATTTTGTTCTTCACTACGAAGTAGTCATGACAAGTTTTGTTTTCTGTGATTAGAAAGTAAATAACACAAGAGTGCCTTACAGCCCAAGAACACCTTCTAGTTGGTGACAACAATTGATCATGGGCATGGATAGGTAGCAATCTCTGTACCACCTACACAGTAGCAGGGGACAAAGCACTGAGAAGGAAAGAAAAAATATGTTTGTCTACTTCTCAACTTTCCAGATATCCAAATATCCCATTAGGAAACATCACATTTGTGTTTTTCAGCTTTTGCCTGCTCTACACCATGCCTTTGATCCCACACCTTGGATAACTCAGTGTTTAAAAGTGAAGTCTAGAAAGTCAATGAGTTTCTCCTGATTAAAAGACCATGAGGATCTGACTTCAAAGCTCCATGCAAACAAAATAAATGGAGTCGCTGTGTAAGACAACTGCCACCATGCTGGGCTTATGATTCCAGCAGCTACTTTCAATATTAAGGAGGAGGAAACGGGATGACAGAGGCCTTTCTGTACATACCAGACGGACACTTTGAGCCTTTTGTTAACATTCAGAAGAGTTTCTCTATGGTCTCAGAGAAGAGAACAAACAGGAATAGTATAATTTCTGTTGCAACTGCATCAGTTGCTGATGATGACAGTGATACAGGAAAAGAAGAGTGACCTTACCTCCTCTGCCTTCTGCTCATCGGCAGTATAAAGGCCTAGAAAAGCAGAGGGAAGTATAACATGAGAAATCACATCACTACAGTCAGATCTAAAGAAAAAAAAGCTATCCTTTTAGCGTATGTCCCATTAGGCAAACTTTTATTAAATACTATTCATATGCATGGTATCTGAATTGCAGTATGCTAAAACACATCAGCAAATATGAGTACATTTATTATTCCAATTAGTTTCTGTGCTTCCCCTGGAAGATACTAATTTGAGATCTAATAACTAAAATGGGGATAAACAATTCTTTTGTTGAAAGGAGGATGAACAAGACCGGTACAAAGTTGATTAAAATAAGCAGAAATCACAGCTTTCTAATCTGGGATTTTGGCTAATTCTGTGGGACACCGAACACCCAGCTTACAATCTTTTTAGCCCCAAGCAGGAGACATGAGAGAGAAAATCCCCAGCAGGGGGTAATGTAATGTGACCTCATTGGGGTTTTCCTACAGAGATGATAACACAAGTTTTTGATCATGACAGGGCACCCTGCAAATATACTAGTTAGCCAGTATCTGCTAAAAATTTTATATGTGTGGCTGTTTTTTGTTACAGAAGTGCCAATATTTTATGGAGTTGTTATTGCAATACTAGTGGGAGAATATTAACCTGATCCATATAATGTAAAAACCAGTCTCAAAATAAAAGGGAAACACCTCCTGCCCCCTAGAATCCTGGGGTTGATTTTAAAGGAAGAAATAAGAGTTTAGCATCCAAATACCACTGAAAAATAAGAGAAGTTTCACATTCAAGTCTAGATGTTGTCTGAATTCGACTAGGCTAAATATTTATGTGCAATTACATGCTCATTTAATTGCAGAGAAACTGGAAAAGTCATAGACGAGCCTGAATCACAAGTTAAATACCTCAAGACTAATTCACCCCATCTAGAGCTTTTGTTTTACTGTAAACAAACATCTTTTAGCCTGCTCTGTCTATTTTCAGATGAAGACTGTACAGTGAGAAGTGGCTGTTCCTAAGATACTCATGCCTCTGGGAGCAGTGCTGCAAAATATACACCATATTCTTCAACTCTGACATGGAGGCACTGTCAGAGCTGAAAACAGAGTGGTTGGGTCAGCCTAGTTGCCCACTCTGCTGCTCACTTCATACTGCAGCCTTACCCTCCCTGGTGAGCCACAGCAACTGTTTATCTGACTGCTCTGTAAACCAGATCACTCAAATGCTTGGGGTTAAAAGTAACCCTGAGAAGTAACAGCAAAATAACTTTAGTGACCTAGCTCACTGGTTCAGCTCTCATCGAGCTGTGTCAGCAGAGCTGGGGGAGTTGGGATGGTGAACTGCAATGCAGTCTTCAGCATTTCCCAAGCATCCTTCCCAAACATAACATGCAATTACACCCTTCTCAGCCTCTGCAGCCCTAGAAGCTATATGCTTCTTACCAAGAATCCTACAAATAATAAGGCTGTGCTTTGGCAATATAGTACATTTGGCTTCAGAGTTCATCGCAGATCATGGAGGTAGTGCATTAATTCACTCTGCCAGTGGTGACAGGTGAAATTTTACCTGTTAGCTGTATCAGCAGTTGTCTGTTTCCCTATAGCCAACACGCAGCCACTGTACCTACACACCGTCATTCATTACTGTGAATCTGTGCTCTGTTCAGTGACCACAAAAAAAGCAACTGTGAGCCTGTCCTTGATCCAGGCCAGATGCCTGTTGTGCAGTAACCTAGCTGCTTGGATCCACTGCTCGGGAGTGGAGACCTACGGGCTGGGCAAGGCTGGTGTGAAGGCAGCCTCACTCTGTCCCTGTGCCTCACTCCTGGCTTGCCCCAGCCCTGTGCCAGAAGCGGCCACAACAGCAGCAGGATGGGCACACGCGAGGAAGCCAGCAACATTCCTCTACATCATGTCAGCTTGGCTGCAGGAGCTCTCAACCCTGCTATGGCAATAGATACATTGTCGTGCAAGCCTGGGAAATGATATTCATCCAGCTCTAACAGCGTTTTTCTTTAAAAATTCGCCTGCTGTGTAAGAGAGTCAAAGCAGTGACAGATCACTTTCTACCTGGCAGCTCACACAGCCAGCGAAGGCCAACTGGAAAGGCCTTCTTGAGGAGGGAGAAATGATGTGCCACTCCAAAAGCTGTACTGGGAGAGGAACTTTTCCATAAAAGGCAACACTGCAGCTTGGAGATTTTGCAGGGAGATGTTGTAATGTGCCTAGAGCAGCTTCTGCGACAATCTAAACCAATCCTGGTCACTACCAGCATGCTCCAAATTCAGATGACTGGTTCAGAAGTAACAGGACAAACCCCTTTCAAAGCAATTAGGTCATTTTGTGACACAACCTGAACTTTGGGGAGATTATTTTGTGCTTTCAGAAGCAACCACTGAATATAGTAGCAGTATTACCCTCCTTAACGGATGTGGAGCCTTTGTGAATGTCACTTTTCATCTCAAGATTTCCTGAATAGAGCTCACCTATATTTTCAATATAGTATTTCTGATCTTTTTTTTTTTTTTCTGTTGATTATTCCTCTACTCCTTGCAGATTTTAGGGAGGAGAACTGTCTAGCCAGGTTTTCTCTTGCAAAGTACCCAAGAAAAGAAATGGAAGTATCTTGTAAATCCCAAACCAAGCCAGCATAAGCCAGTGAGTGCAAAGGAAGAAAAGAACTGTAATATTCTTGAGATAAAATGCAAGGGTAAGAAAGGATCCGGAGTGTGTTCTCGCCTCCTTATGCACATAAGAGATTCATTGCAGCCTTTAATTGCTGGTGGGGGTGGATAAAATAGAAGGGCTGTAAGAAGAGTGCCAGGGAAAAAATAATGGAAACCTGACCAGTGACAGGAGCTGATTACTGTTGGCAGACTGTATAGGTTTCAGATTCATGCTGTGACTTAGGAAATAAGTCCTGGCTGGAATGCATTTTTCTGGAATATCCCTAAGGAATATCTATCAGTGATTCATCTAAGCAGCCACTGGATATCATTACCACTTTACCAAAAATGAGGATAAAATAACAATCTGGAAGAAATAAAAGAAACAAGTGCCCCAGATTTTCTCTCAAACTGTAGCAGAGATCACAAGGGTGGGTAAAGAAAGGAAGGGGAAAGGAAGAGAGGGCTGAACTTTTCATCTGCATGTCCTCAGCCTGCCTTTAAGCTGTGCACATCTAGTTTACTCTTGTCAGAAGCCACCACCACTGTACTTTGTAGCTCTCAAAGAAAGAGATAATTGCCTTTTTTCCCAGTCACATGCTTACTAATACAGAACTTTATTTTTTTTTTTCCCCAGCCCTACACAGTAGGACCTCCATCACTCAAAATAGCATAAGCTTTGCTAGAGATGTTAATGCACCATCTAAAGCAAATACAATGCACAGGCTCTGACAGGTTCACATTTTGAAGTCCCTTTTGAACTCACAGCTTCTCTCTTTTTTTTGTCAGATGAGCAGTGGCCAATTATAAATTACAGTTCTTTCCTAAGGCCCCAACCCAATGCTCCTATGGGTTATGTTCCTATTGGGTATGTGTTACATTAAGCTGTTTTTATGTCTCCAAATAGTTGTTGGGCATTTTCCCTACTGTGGTGTTTAGCTAATACATAACTAATCATATGGGAGAAAAGAGAAGAGGAAATGAATTCTAACAAGAAAGAGCCTTATAATTCTTTTGGTTTTGGTCAAAGACATGCTAAGAAACTTATTTTTATCTATAGCATCAAATACTCAGCTGGACCTCTAACAATTCACTAATTTACATCAGATGCTCCATAGGGCCTATTTGATTTACAAGTTTAAGTAGAAGATTGCTATTGAAATCACTGTTCTCATATATAAATATATAGCTGATCCAAAGAGAATGTAAATATCTACCACAAACCAAATCCAGCCTAGATTCTCTGAACCTTGTAGGAATTAATTGCAAGAATTACACTTCGGAGCTTTTAAAGTAAGAGATAATTGCCTCTTTTTCTGTCATGGGTTTACTAACACAGAACTTTAGTTTTTTCCCAATCCTCCACAGTGGGACCTCCATAAGTCAAAGTAATGTAAACTGTGTGAGAGATGCTAATGTTAAGCACTACAAAAATATTCAAATAGGTTATACAGTATTTCAAGTGTGAAACAAAGCCTGTGGGTTCAGGAAATATTTTTCACCCAATTCAAGGAGAACATGTAAACAGGATTTTTTAACTCTTTGTAGTCCACACTGAGGCTTACTGTAGTGATAATCCCCATAGCACCGCAAACCCTGATTCAACAAAGATCTAAGACAAGCACTCCAGACTTGGGGGGACTACTCAGGTGCCCAAAGTTCAGTATTCTTCTAATTAATTTACAGAGCTACAACCTATGTCAATAAACTAGTATTTCCAACAGAAATCTTGAAGTAGCTAGTGTCTGCTGCATTATCTACTATTCCCCTGTATTATTATGGGTGCTTGCTAGTATACTTACTTTTGTTCACCAACAAGATGGTCTTTTCCTACAAAACCCTACCTGCATCACTCTAATTCCTCCTAAAATGTTGCCCACCCTGCCAGAAGGCTGACTGAATAAGAGGTTAAAAGGAGGATCAAGTAGAGGATGTTTAGCTTTCTCCTTTTCAGTGCAGTACCTATTAACAGGAACTAGGTGTATCCCACAGCGTTGCAGTTCCTAAAATAGGTACAGGAAAAGGACAGTGAAATGCAGAAGGCAGTGCATTAATTCTCTTGTGAATTACTATCACAGTTTGCTACTAATTGAGAAAGTAAATAAAAAAGGTCCTGATAATATGTTCTTTTCTAGTAGAGGATATTCTCATTAAATGCAAAATAAAAGGTTGCTGCTTCTCTTTATGACTGGAAATCCTTTACAGAGGAGAGAATGTTTCTCTTCATTTAAGGAAAAATGATCCAAAATTATATTAATACCAGGCTGAGTAGCCAGCTGCATTATGCAGTTTTGATATTTCCTTTGCAATTCATGGCAACCTGTAGTACACTGCCTCATCATCAGGGATTTTACTTCTAATGTCATCCACAGGGTAGTTGTGCAACTCCATTTGAAGACAGCCATAAAAAATTCTGCCAAGGGTTTTGCTCCTGGTTTCTATAAGTTCCCTGAAAGTGCCAGGGCTTGGGATGTAGGAGAACTGGGCAACTATGTAAATAACCCTGAAGGATTAGGATGAGGGGTTACAAACAACCAGCATGGAAGCAGATGATCTGGAAATATATAAAATGTTGCAGCCTTCCAGGAAAAGTATATATATTTACAGACACTGCATGGGCATTTGTACACTTTCAGCTGCAATCACACCTACCTTCATTTGAAATTTAGACATCCACTTAAATTCAAAATACCTCTGCCTTCTTAAGATGCAGACTGAGATTAGTGTTAGCCTCCTAAAGTAACACAGCTTTTACATTCCTGAGAGGTAGCGACAAGAAAGTTATGAAAATGTTCCAGTCACTGGACTAAAAACTGGGATCACAAAGAGGTAGGTCTGTAATGCCTAGTTCACCTGGTGGCCTCAAAGAAATGCAGAAGGAGTGCAATTTCCACTTTTCAGATGAGCAGAAATTTGTGAGGTTTTTGTGAGGAAGCAGATGACTTGAATTCCAAAAAGAACAAGGAAAGGGGAAAAAAAACAAAAAAAGACATACTGCAGGAAAGAATAAAGTAGCCCACATGAAATTTCACCAATAACTTTGATAGGCCCCTGCTTTTAGCCAAACATTAGAAGCAGCAAATTCTGTTCTTAGATAAAGCGAATAGCATACAGAGAACCCACAAAGCTGTGGTATAAAGGGTATTTATTTCTTCTGGGATGACAATATCAGTTGTCCAGTATAAAAGCAGTAGCAGATTCACTGATTAGCTCAAGTAAATGCTAATACAAAACTCTAGCTCACTTTTCAAATTCTGTACATAGCTAGAGAAGAGTCCTTCACAAATGTCCCGGGGATTTTTCATCATTTTTATTACTATGCTGCTACATAATTTCTCCTGAAAAGGGAATGTAACTCTTAATGTGTAATGTGACACTACCTTTGTTGTAGTGATAGAGCCATTTAAGGTTTCCCCCAAACATCACTCTCCCACACATATACAGAGGTGCACTATTCCCTCAGATTTGCCACTACAACACATGACTCAAATGGTTTAAGCTACAAAACTAACTTTGTCAAGAGACATTTTAACCATATCAATTTCTGTGACCAGATACATCCCATAGACGGTTTTGATGACAAAACTCTGGAGAGAGGTGAGCTGAGGCAGAGGCAGGAATGACTAGCCCACAGGTAGAGGAGGGGGAAATGACTTAAACTGCATTAAGAAAAATGTAATGTGCATTTGCAACCTCAGTTTGTGTGTGTTGCAGAATTCAGCCCTGGTGTAACCACATAGGTCATTGCAGCCACACAAGGAATATCCTTGGGACTATATGAATCAAAAAGTGGAGGAGACAGGGGAAAACAAGGCACCACTTTTTAGAAAACTACTCAAAAGTAATCTGCTATTCATTGTGTAGATGACTTAACCTAACAGACAGGTCTATGTGTCAACATTCTTATCAAGAAAGATGAATATTTGGAGTAAGTCCTAATCCTGAGAAGGAGGAACTGATCAGCTTGGGGAAAAGAGTGACCTGTGGTTCTCAGTAATACTTATCTGAGAAATGAGAAAGACACACCTGGATCGAAACCCTTGGTAGGAACCAGCCGTGGCAGGCACCGTGAATAAGAAGATAAAACACTGGTGTGTGCTAGAGTGGAGTAGGAATCTGGTCTGAATTTTATCCCCAGATCTAAACTGACCTGCTGAGTGAAGCTTAACTCACTTCATCTTTTCATTTTCCTTTTCAGCATTTGCCTTTCAGCTCTACTTAGGTGACAAATCCTCTGGGCCAGGAAATCTGCAAATGGATGTGTGTGTACTACTGAAATATATCCTGCGATTTTGATGTATTAATTATTTGCATGACTTTTTTAGTGCTTTTCCTCCCATTGTACTAGGTGCTGTGCGAGCAGAGGTAGAAAAGACAGTCAATTCTACAGAGGTTATTAAAATACAAAGTATGTTCATGTCAGACTCACAAGCAAGTTATTACTGCACAGTGAGTAGCCTACATCAGCTGAAGCTCAGTAACTGTTCATATAGGTATTCTTAGCCAGGAACAAATGGAAGATAATTCTTATTAGCTCAGTCCATAGTGAAAAGGGATTGACAAAATCAAATTACATGGTGTTCTCCACCATCTGAGAGTACACACAGTCACTGTGGCTCAGGCAGTGAAGAGTAACTGGTTAAACCATGGTAACTTACACAGAAAGTCTGAGCTCCTGGAGAAGAAAGAATTGATGGATACAAACAGGGGACTGGTAAGAATGTTAGCTTCACACAAATAAATAACAGCTTTCATGGACAAAGCAGGGTGTTACGAGAACAAATGCAATCTTGTAGAAGAGTTCTGCAGATTCTGCAATAAATTATAAAGTTTGTGGGTTTTTTCAGAAAATGAAGTATTTCTTGAAAAATGTTTATGTGCGTGTCATAAAATATTCCCACAGCACCCAAAACTCTGACAGAGCTGGCACAATGACATTGCCTTCTAATTTTGTTACAAAAACATTGCATATGGAAAGGAGCAACATCTACAAATTCTGACTAGGCCCATGACTAACAAGTCCTACAACAGCAGCATCAGATGATCACTGATAACATTCCTTATCAGTTATAAGGAAATTATCAGGATTCTGACTGCAACTGGGTAACTTACAGTGAAATTTGGTCATGAACTGATTTTATTGTATAATGATTATTCAGCTACAGGGGTAGAACCTGATTTTTCATCTGCTGCTGGCCCATGCATGCAGATGTGTGTTAGCACCTCACTCAACCTAACTATGTAAGCTTTCAGTTTTAAAGACCATAGTGGTTGAAATTTATTTCTCTCTATGGTGTTTTGAATGCAAGAAGTTCCTGTCTTTTCAGGCTTTTTCTATGGCAAGTTGAAGTGCTAGCTGCTTGTGGGGGTGCTGATTAGAGCAATTGTAACTTCATGTACCTGTTGAGGCAATGAAACTCCCAAGGTATTAGCTGCTATTTACCCATCTTATTTGTTATGCTGACATTTTTATGCTTCTGTTAGGAATGATCAATCGGACATAGTGGTGATGCAAAAGGTGAAAGATGATGATAGTCCTTTACTATCACTTTTAAAAGCAGAACTTCCTTGTAGCTTGCAACGAGTGAGGGGTGAACCCTGAAATAGAAAGGTTCAGTTCAGCTGAACATACCTAAACTAGATGTGAAACTTAGCTGCCAGCCTGTAGCTTGTTACTTTCACAACACAATTCTGTAATTACTGACTCCACAAGCAACATAACAACAGCTGTTCTTGTGATATTTTAATACCACTGGAATTAGGAGAGGTAAAAAATTCAGAGGTGTATGACAGTTTTGAAAATATCTGTTTCAGTATGAGTTTAATCCAAGATGAGATTGGTTTTGCCACACCTAGGCAAAAAAAAAAAAAAAGACATGGACTAGACACTGAAGGAAAAACTAGTGAAGGGCCATGATGGTCAGGGTAATCCAACTCAGAAGTAATAGGTATTCTATATAGAAAAACTGTGTTTCTTTGAAACAGCTCAGATGTAACCAGAGAAGCAGAGGAATAGCTAGTATGGCAGTTGACAGGAAAATTGAATTTCCAGAATACTTTTGAAAATAAATTCTCATGTTCAAGCTAGACAAGACAGAAGTTCCACTTTGTTCAGAGGAGCTACACTATTAACGAATAAAGACAACTATTTCAAGAATAAACCAAAAATGTTATTACAATTTTCTAATTACCTTCATTTCCTGACTTTCACCACAAA
>NW_008682985.1:82962-86499 GCF_000695815.1 Acanthisitta chloris
AGAATTTGCAGTTCCAGGTTCCCTACTTGGGAGGCAGCTGAGAGGTTCAGATAGCAAGCTAAGAAAAACCAGGCAGGTTTCATAATGTTTCCACAAAATCAGCAAGCTCTAATGCAAATTTTGCTTCTTTGTTCTTTTGTATCTCACAGTGGGAATCTCTTTCACCTTAACACATCTATGGATTAGGCAGAAATGGAGTAATTCCTCGCGTGGCTTATGAAGCAACTGATCAAACCATCACCTGTTTTTCTTCACCACTTCTAGAAGGAGTTAAAACATCTAACAAACTCAAATTAGAACAAGATATGCAGATTTGTTGGAATAATCTCTTTCTATGGTTTCGGGGGCCTCATTGGAAGGGCATCAATAAAGAACAAAACTGTTCAAACAAGGGGAGCAAATAGCTATGCAGGGCCGCATGCAATCACTGAGATGCATCTGGCAAACCATCACTCCTCCAGTGGTCAAGTAGACCAGGGGGACAGGAGAAGATGGGAAAATGTTTTTTGCTAACCTGTTTCTTTTGTATTTGCAACAGACTAGCACTAGGAAAACACAAGGGGTCCATTTCAGTGCTATGAGAAGCACATCTTGCTTGAACAATGGTAAATGGTGACATTATCTCAGCCCCTACAGTCACCTGGCTTACCCTTGATTACTGTACGCAAATCTACAGGACTAGGTTTAGAGACTTGGAAGACACGGCATTCAAGCTTGAGAAAGCAGAGGTCCACACTCCTGAGAGTTTGGGGGAAAGCAGAAAAGAGTGAAAAGAAATCCTCTTAGACTGAGGTATCCCCTTTATAAATTCAGAATAAGGTCCCTCCTAATTTCTGGAAGATAAGCGGGGCTGGGAAAACTCTGCAGTTTGGAGACACAAAGTGAGACATTCAGATTGCTTCATAGATACTACAGCTTGTAGTGAACAGTAAGTGGCTTTTTAGTCTTTAAATCCCACATAGACATCTTCTACTGTTTGAAAACAGGATTTCTCCTGAATAGCTTAGAGAATACCATCATACTGTCCTAACTCATTCTATATTTTGATTTTGTGCTGGTGCCTAAGATTCATGGACATTTCGGTCACAGTCTGCAAGGTCTGGGCATTGCACAGGGGCTGCAGAGGCAGAAGTTGCCACTTTGGATCTTTATTCTGGTTAATTCAGTGCTGTGTCCGTCCATGGGCAGGAACACTTGCTTCAGAGGAGTGCCACAGACAAGATAGGCGTGAGGCAATATGTTTTACCTGGAGTACTCATCCTGATTTCCAAATATCAGATAGGTTCAAGAGCTGAAAACAATTTTTATCTCCTTTCCAGTCTTAGAGTCTTAGCTAGACTCATAAACATTCATTCCTTCTTTGAACCTTCTTAAATTCTTCACCTCATGACAGGGAAGTTGTTTTCAACCAATGCTGATCTTGATCAACTTTCACAATCCTAGCTGAGCCTTTCACTCAGCTAATGTGTCAGGTACCAGACTCTTCAGGGGCTAATGACATGAACTAGCCTGCAAATTCTAATATCATGATTGCTGTCAATACAAGAGGGTTGAGAAAGAAAAGCACCATCTTGACAATATCCCTCAAAAATGAAAAAAAGTTTTCTTCACACACCTATGGACTTAAAATTTGTGTCAACCACAAATTTATATAATTAATTAGAAGACAAAAATCTCATGCATATGCCCTGGAGAATGTTAACAGTTCCTGTACTAACTCTTCCTTTTTGAAGAAAATACAGAAATTCTTGGTGGAAATAAATAATCCTGCCCTGGCTGAGGAAGTTATAAAAAAATAAATAAATAAATAAATAAATAAATAAATAAATAAATAAATAAATAAAGCAGCCTTATTAAAGCTCACCAGAATGTGACACATCCAGGAATGAATAATGCCCAAGGAGACCTCAGGGTCAGAGTGGGCAGTGAATCAGACATCAACAATGCAATATGGCAGGGAACAAGAAAGCCTGCAAATGTGGTCTGTCATAAAGGAGAGATAGACTGTGTCCAGAAAGCTCCCATGGGAATACTCTGCAAATACTCACTGAGTTCCTGAACTGTCATTGCAGAAGAATAAATTTGAAAAAAATAAGTAATGAGGGAACTAGGGGAAGTTCAAAGAAGAGCAATCAGACTGATCTGCAGGCTGGAAAAACTCAGCTGTGGAAAAACTAAAATGGCCAGATAATGGCAGTGGTACCTAAGTGGCTTCTCCAGGTTATTTGCTTAAGCAGAGTTCACAAACATACGTAAAGCAGAATCCAGCATCTTTACACTGCTTTGGCTTTTGTAGGTATCATACAGAATCCTTAAAAGCCCAGTGTTGGTCTGAAGTAGGACTCTGCCAATACAGTGGCTGTGGGGAATAGCTTGAAGGCTTCCTTAAGGAGCCCAGTACCAGTTTCAGGGCTAACAACTATGTGGTGGAGATGGTGCTGCAGCACTGTAGAGATTACAGCACATGCAGCAAGACTGCTACCTGAATTCCGGGTGCTCAGAGTATTTAAATTATACTAAAAGCCTTGAAATGGTCCAGAAACAGGAGGACACAAAGGTGGCTTACAGCCAGCACAGACCCATCCTTAAGACACACAGCAAGCAGAAATTGTGAGAGGTTGATAGGAGGAAGGGAAGAAAAACGAAAAAGAAAAAAAAAAAAGAAAACCAAGATGACTTTAGATTGACTAGGAGGGAAAAGAAAATCATAAAGGTCAAATCTAAGACTGTGGAGATGTGAGAGGCAAATGGCAGAAAGCTTCACTTCTTGCAACATTTGTCATGAATCTTAAGAGGACACTGAGCAGCTGAATTGGAGTGGACTCTCATCAGGTAAATAATAAACTGGCAGGCAATTTCCATCTTGTCATTTAATATTTAGATTTTAAAAACCTAAAGCCTTATTTCAGACTGGACGTAGGGGGATGGGGGGAGCTTGTATAACATGCATGTGTGCAGAGGGGGCTCCATGAGTCCCACAGCAAAAGCTGAGATTTCACTTTGTTCTGCATTAAGATTACTCATAACCTCATGAGTGGGGAGCAAGAGAGGGACCAAGCAAAGGCAAGCACCTGGAAAATCCTCCTCCGCTGCTTCCCATTCACATAGAAACCGCCACATGTGACCACCCCCACCAAGTGTCATCTCCATTAATAATTCACTGAAATTTCTTGATTCATCAAGTCCAGGAAGTTCTTGGGAAGTGTGGGAAAAGACCAGTGGGGCATCTCAGGTGTCGAGAGGACTTCAGACTAGCGCCGAGGCTGAGAAGCCGCACGGCATAAAAACGCAGTTCTCAACAGAAAAACCTGCCTCTCCCTCCCCTTTATCCCCTCTGCCCCGATTTTATTCTGCTTTAGCTATCACTACCAAGCGACTGGGAAGAATCTGGCCGCTCTCCACCTCAAGCACGGAGCGGCTCTTGGGGGGGAAGGGGGGCTCCCTAGCACAGCCCTCCCCCTCTGCCCTCCCACCGCATTCAGTTGCAGATCCCTCCCGCCCGAGCGGCTCCGCGCCCCCAGCCCCAGTGCGGCAGCG
>NW_008682986.1:0-1531 GCF_000695815.1 Acanthisitta chloris
GGGGGAGAAAGGGGAGGTTAATCCGGGTTTAATGCTATGATGCAGTCACAGGACCAGGGCTAGGCTGATTGTGTTATCTCTTCCCAACATTTGGGTCTCCCATATTTCACCCAGCCAAATAGCTGCGAGAAAAAAGTGCGTATGGAGGCACTCCTGACGCCTCAGGAAAATATGTTATTAATATCTAAATAACTTCCCAATACTGTCTCTAAATCTCCCCTTCACCACTCCAGATGATGAATTCGTTTGAAGTGTTCTCCCGTCTCATCTTTTCAGTGTCTCTCTCTCTCTCCCTTTTTTTATAACCAGGCTTATTTCAAACTGGTAAATATCTAATTCCTTTAACCACACTGCAGACACGTCTCTCCCCTCTTATATACAATTCTCATTTGGAAAGATCCATATATACATGTCTCTATAAAAGAGAATAAGCTCCAACACAACCCTAAACTACTTCTTCAAATTCTTTGGGGGTTAAGAGTGGGGTTTTCGGGGGGATCTGTTTGTTCCTGCACACACCTGGATCACACATTTCCCTCACAGCCTTCCTGCCTCTTAATTCAATCTCTGCCTCCTCTCCCCTACCCCAATTACGGGCGAAACCTCGGATTAGAAATAGACCTCACTGCTTCCTTCCTCCTCTCCTCTATCACAGCATCCATCTCCCCCCATCGCCAAATATCTGCTTCCTAGCCCTCCTTGCCTAATGTAATCTACCATCCACCTTCAAATTAGAGATTTAAACGGCTAGAATGTATTTCCTTCCCCGTTGTAGCTGAACCCCGGGCACCCCACCTGCCAGCCAGAGCTTCTGCTACCAATATTTGCCTTTATATTTTCCCCCGGTCTCTAATTGAACCTATTCTTCTCCCCTAAAGAAAGGAGGGGAGGGAATGATGTAGCAAAAGAAACCCCCCAAACAAACCCTGGATCACAAACATCTCCCTTATATTATTACACTTCCTCCTGTATAATTGAACCTCTCTCCCCGCATCCTTGTCTTAAGTTTGTTTTTTAAAACGTCTTGTATTAGATTATACTCGTTTATTCCCCTTTCCAACCTTATCTCTCCTCCTCTCTTCTCTCCTTCCCGTCACACTTGATTTAGGAAGGAGTTTATCTTGCAAACATTTGCCTACTTTGTTTATGTAGACCAGGTTCTGCAGCTACTTGTTCCCAAAAGCCACTGTTTGCCTTTGTAATTGTTATCTGTGTTTATTGTTGTACCTCATTTGTCTCAGCTTTTTTTGTGACATGTAAGCTCCGTGTGTGCTCACATCCAGCCCCCCCCTTCCCTTCTCCCTCTCCCTGCTCTTTTTTTTTTTTCTCCTTTTCCCTCTTCTCTCTCCCTGAAATATGCACAGAATAACTCAGCCTAAAGCCAATGAATTGCTTGACACTACCCTATCTCTTTCCTGCCCCCCATTATTAGAGCTGATCCCACTCGCAACACTCACAAATCCCGCCTGGTCTCTGTTTGATTAGATTGCCAACCTTTCGTAATCCCTTGATTTGATGAAGTGTCTGTTCC
>NW_008682986.1:1577-2502 GCF_000695815.1 Acanthisitta chloris
ATACATTTACAGAGAAAGCGCTTGTTGGTTTTAAATCAATGCAGATTGTTTGCTGATAAATTGACTCCACATCCCCTTCTCCCCCCTCTCCCAGCTTGGGAAACAAAGCCCCTTCCCAGGTGTGTGTGGAGGGGTCTCCCCTTCTTTCTCCCCATCCCTTCCCTCTCCCCAACCTATTGAAATTGGGCAGGACCTCTTTCACCCCATCCCAAAGCCTCCTCCTCTCTCCAGCCCCCCAAAACCCTGACACGAGCAGCATCGCCAGCTCCTAAATGAAATTATCCCCCCATCTATCTCCCTCCTGTGCTGTTCACACCTGTGAGCCTTTCCCATCTCCAATAAACATCCCATTCTCCACTAAACACCAGTCCCACTGCTCTGCCGCTTTCCTACTCAGCTTTCCCCATCCCACGCGAGAATTTCCAAGAGGCATCGAAGCAAAAAAAATCCATCGGGGGAAGAAACTTGGGGGAATCAAGAGCAGTTTGGAGGTATAAAACAAGGAGAAAAGGAATTCAACGCGTGTTTTCAGAGCAAATAGAAGCCGATGTGTACCCTGAGAGCATCGCCCAAACCCTGAGCATCTCTGCATCCTGCCCTGCATCCCGCCAAGGACCAGGGACAGGACAGTCTGTCCCCACTCGTGAGCGTGGGGTGACACTACGGGAAGGTGGAAAAAGCCACTGGAATTCTGTCCCCACAGCACACACCGATCGCTTTCCCCACAACCCCCGATTCCCCCGTCTGCTCGCAATGAAACCCCACCAGGGTGAGGCCTTTCCCTGATTCCTCCCAACGAAACCTCGAGCAGCACCCCCTGAAAATTTGGGGGTGTCGAAATACCTTCCCTTCCATCCCTACATAGAGATGTGAGGGGGAGAACATCTCATCCCCCACGCGTGACCCTCCCTAATAAACCCCCCCC
>NW_008682986.1:2513-6682 GCF_000695815.1 Acanthisitta chloris
CAAATAAAAATACCAACTCGGTTTTAACAAGGCTCGAAAAAAAAAAATATTTAAAAAAAAAAAAATCAAGTGAAGCCTCATGAATATATGCCCAGGGCTAGCTGGAGTGAGCCGTTTAAAGATGAAAGTGCAAAGAAATAAAGGCTCAATTTAATCTGCCTTAAAACCCTTCAACTTAACGTTTGTGCTGGGAACTCAGAGAGTGAGTACTGATTGGGGATAAATACATTTCTTAGCATGCCTTGGAGCTATTACACCCTTCTCCAACACAGCTCCCTATTCAACAGCCACAGTTTTCATTACCAGCTCTAATAAGTCTTAACATTATTAAATGCCAAGCAGACGATAGAAAGAAACAGGCGCAGGGTGGAAGCTTTCTTTAACACTTAAAAAGAGAGAGCATTTAGGGCTGTCTTCCTCCGGCTCCCTGCGAGGAGAACCCGCAATGAAACGTTTGTCAAGAGGAAAAAGGCCAAAACAAAGTTTTCCCCCTCTCCCCCCCAGCAGCAAGAATCAGAAAAATGCGTTTAAAAGCATAAATTCAACCCAAACTCTCCCCCACGCCCGAGAAGAAGTGTGAGGAGCGAGATGTATTTTTATTTTATGGCAAACCATCCCCCCAAAAAAATGACTAACGTGAAGAGCTAAACATCCCGAAAGAAATTGTCATTTTGTTCTCTCAAAATATCCCTATTTTCGAGCGGAATAAATGAAATATACAGCGCGCACCCCCCGCCTCGGAATGTTTACAAGCTGAACCATCAATTATCTTAATTAGGGCTATTAAAACTTTGCCAGGCGTTAAAATATACATTGACGGCACTAAAAAGTTGCATTTTTAATGGTTATTTTCCAGCCGCTCAGCGTTGGGATGCGCCGGGACCAAACCGCACCCGCGGTTGATGCTCCCCCAGCGAAAAAATAAAAAAATCCCTAAATTAAAGCATTTTTGGGGAGATTTTCCCGCAATTTACAGAGGCAGAGAGCGAATGCGGAGGGGAAAAAAATGAAAATTGGTGCTAAATTAGGTTTTGTCTCAAGGGAAGGGAGAAGCAGCGGAGCCTGCGCTCGGAGGTACCGCAGCTCTCCGCGGGCTGCGGCCCCAGAAATTTGCCCAAATTAGTTCTCTTTCATCCAGAAATTTGCGCTCGTGTAGTATTTGTCCGCGATATCACCCATGAAGGAAGAAGAGAGCGTTTTGTTTCGCTTCTTGACACGCACTTCTGCGTGTTAATCAGCGCTAAAAAGCTTCCAGTTCTAACCCTCTTTTATTTTGATTATTAGGATTTTATTTCGGGGGTAGCGAGGAGCAAAACCCGCTCGGTCAAAGGCGAGAAAAAGAAATCAATCCGCACTTTAAAAAATGATGGCGATTTTTTGCCAAGCACGAGGTTCGCTTAAAATCAAATTTCACCCCGCAAAATCTTCTTTTCCCCCCCGTAATAAAATTAAAAACACCCCAAAGTGATCGGGGGGAGCTTTTGATAGACACAATAGCTGCGATTTGCAAATGAGCATCGCCTCTTTCCAAATCACAAGCAACATTTTGCCACGTCCAACGGCTCTGCCTTTTTCCAACAGACGGTCCTATAATATTACAAAACTATCTAACAGCAGGGAGTTTTGAATAATTTATCTCCCTTTCTTCCCTTCCTTGGCCCTTTGTCCAAACTTTTTCTCCTCCTTGCAGAATTTTGAATGAGAATAGACAAGCCCTCCCTCCCCCATCCCTTTACTCCATTTTTAAGGCAGCCTCGGGTTTTCCCCCCTTTCCCCTCCCTTTTTTTTTTCCCTTTTTCTTTCTCTTTTTTTTTTTTTTTTTTTTTCCTTCCACTGTTTGCTTTTGTGGTCAGGAATCTTTTACTTATAAAGCTTCAATAGACTTGAAGGTCTTTGTAAGTGAAGTTCATCTTCAAGGTTGGGAAAAAAAAAAAAAAAGGATCGGATCCTTAAAAAAAAAAAAATCAACCCCTTTTTTGCACCTTCATTTAAAACCTCCACAAACGTTTGATGGTGACACGGAGAAGCTTTTTTCCTGCCCCAAATTCCCTCCACGTTAATATTGCCTCATTCACCCATATTGACCCGAAATGGGGAAAACTTTGGAGCTAATGGAAAACTTTGGAGGCGATTTCTCTCTGCTTCCCACCCCAGGATTGAGAATCTCATCCTGCTCTCTCCTGGCTGACACCGACGGTATCAAATCCCCAAAATTCCAAGCGGTTTAACCCAGCTCCGTTATCAATTTGGGAGCAAAATAGCCACCTCTAATTTTCCAAAGCTCAATTCCAAGACTTCTAGAATTGTTGTTTCTCAACCCCCCCCCCCCCCCCCCCAAAATAAAAAAGCACTGAGCGCTGCGACACAAGGAAATCACTTTGTGCAGCTCCTCCCTCCCCGTGCTGCAACTTCCCTGGCTGTGCAAACGTCTTCAGTCATAAACCTCATTATGCCCTTTAAAAACGCCGCTTTTCCCCCATTTTTTGGGTCCCCCATTTTTTGGGGAAAAAAACCTTGCCAAAAATGCAATTCCAACTGCCGCAGTGCCGTCAGCGGCTGTTCCTCACCCCCAATCCCACATTTACAGCCCAGCAGCTTTAAAAAGTTGAATTTTTCATCCCACCAAAGGCAAACGCTGAGCACGGGAGGTGCTAAGAGGGCTCCACCGCCAGGCTTGCCTGAAGCTTGCCATCAGAAAGGCCAGATTTATTTTTTTCTGGGTTTATTTAGGGGTGCAGCGCCCTTGTTTTGTCAGATTCAAGGATCTCCCATCTCCCTTCCACGCTTCCCAGCCGCGGTGGTTGTGCGGCAACGCCGATCCCGACTTCTCTAATTGATATTGATTGGCCAAATCGGTCAACTGTCAGGCAGAGTTTCAGGGGACCACTTAGAGAGCAGGAGAGAAATCTGTTTAACAAATTCATTTAGGAATCAGAGATGCCTTCCCCGCAGCCATCTCCTTTCCCTCTTCATATATAATTGATCCAGAGCAAAACACCAACAACTCTTCCTCTTGGGAAAGCATCCGCAGCCCGAGGGGTTGGGTACCACCTTCCCCTCCCAGGGCTCTGCATCACTCCCTCCGCTCAGCCATCACTCATTTTGGGGAAGAACGAACGCAGGAGGCTCTGGAGCCATCCCGTTTTCCTTTTGGAATGGAGGGATGTGCTCTCTCTCTCCCAAACATCCCTCCAGCCCAGCGCGGGGCCGCGTTTACCTTTGTCGCCCAGGATGCCGTCTATGCTGTGCTTGGCCTTTTTCTCCCCATCTTCCTCCTTCTTGTCACAGTCCTCCTCTTCCTCTTTCTTCCCGAATTTGATGCGTAGCACACGGCTAATCGAACTCACTAAACCTCAGACAGTCAAAGACAAAAAGGCAAGTATAAGCTGCCTGGGAAACAAAGTGGGAATCAGCCAGGAAAAGCCAAGCTGGGGATGCCTGACATGGGGAGGAGGTTTTGTGCACCCACAAAAGGCATCTGCACCCCTTTTTCCCCAGGGATGCACACCTGCCTGGTCCTCTGTACCCTCCAAAACCCCCTGAGCTGCGCCAAGGTGGACACCCAAAGTTGGATGTACTCATCGCTGTCCCCCTGAGATACCCAGCAGAAGTGGCACTCGGTTGTGGGCAACACCCCACAGAGCATCCCAGCTGGTGTAGCACCCCAGGGTGTGCACCCCAAGGGTTACCACCTGCTTTGTGACAGGGAAAAGGCCCCCCAATATGTGGCTTTCATCCCAGCTCCAAATGGGATCCCAAAACCTGGATTCAGCCTCAGGCCCTGTCCTGCTTTGGGGGAGATGTGGCCTGTGGAGAAGGCTCAGCCCCCCCAAAACCAGATGAGAAATCACAGCCAGGACCTAAATAGTTCACCAGATCCTAAGCACATCCCTGCAGGCCAAATATTGGGCTACAAACTCGCTTTCCATGGACAATTGGGATCTCTGGCTGGTGCAAACGTTGCACTGCAGCCCCCACTGAGCAAGTCCCACAGGACAACTGGGGTCCCCCTTTAACCCTGGATTTGGGGGTTGCCTCCATCCATGCTCCCTCTGCACCAGCATCCCTCCAGCATTCAAGGGAGCTGGACTAAACTGGGAAAATTGAATGGTTTGTGGTTTTGCAGCAGACCTCAGCACTGCCAGGGCACACACACCCCCCCCCCCCCC
>NW_008682986.1:6702-10068 GCF_000695815.1 Acanthisitta chloris
CTTTGCTTGAGGTGATTTTCACCCTCCATCAAAGCAAAGGCCAAGAGGATGTTTATAGCCCCTGGAAAAACATTTTTGGTGGTGATAATAAACTCCCTCTATCTTCCTACGGGTATTGGAATGTCCTTCTTGCCAAGCTGCCTTCTCACCTGAGGGCACAGTGCTCCGGTCGCAGTGCCCATCCTTCAGGAGTCTGTCTCGGATCTCCCAACTAAACATCCCGGGATTTTCCCGTTTGTATTCCTCGATTTTCTTCTCCACGTCGGGAGTCGCGACCTGCTTTTGTGAGCAAGGGACACCGGTGTGTGGCAGCGTGTGCAGAGAGGGAAGGGGAGAGAAAAAGCACTTTTAATTGAAAAGTAAAGCTGAGCAGCTCAGTTCAAACCTCCTTGCCCTGGCTGATGGTTTGAGGGCTGAAAATAAGGATTTGAAAGGCACAAGTGAGGGGGGAAAAGCTGAGGAAAGACTGTGGTGTCCCATATATTGACTACCCTAAAGTAAAGTCTTTGGGGGTGCAGGACCTCAGCGGGAATGGGTTTATTCCGAGTCCCAGGGGGGAAGGAGGCAGGGAGAGGGCACAGGGGATGCTTTTGGAGGGGTTTGTGTACACTCAGTCATTTATTATCCCCCAAAACACCCCAACTCGCCTCCTCCCCACACACCGGGGCCGAAGCAAATGCTTGAACGCACACCACTTGTTGCACATGGGAGAAAAAAAAAAATCACTTTAATTTATTCATAGCCTTCAACTCGGCCCCAATTTCTCCCCAGCCGAGGCTGAAAATTGCAGCTTTATTATAGCTTTTTCCCTTCCTCTCCCTTTCCTTAAAATAACCACCTGAAAATCTTGTAGCCCAGCAAAGAAATGTGCATTTTTGGAAGCTAAGGAGGAGGTTTAACTCGGTGCCCACATTGCACTCACCCTGGGCTTGCTGCCTCCGATGGCTCCGGGCCGGATGGAGCCTGTCTCCTGGTACCTACAGAGGATTTTGGAGACACAACCGTGGGAGACCCTCAGCTGTCGGGAGATCACGCAGGGTCGGATCCCGTGGTGAGCCATCTCCACGATTTTATGCCGAATATGGTTGGGCAGTGGGCGCCCGTTGATGAAAACCCCTCCGAGCTGGTTCACCCTTCCCTGGCCCAGCGGGGTGGAAACTGCAGAGGAAGGAGGAAAAAAACTCAACCCAATAAAGAGGAGGAAAAGTTAAAAGAGGGGAAAATGCTGCAAAACGGGATATATCCCTCCCTGCACCTTCAACCTCTCTCCCGGGCTTCGGAGCTTTAAAAGAAGAGAGAAAACTCATGCCCTGGCCTCGGTGTCTGTCCCTGGCCTCGGTGTTTATCCCGGCATCACGTTGGAGACTTTTCCCGTGGATATCGGGAAAATAAAACTAACTCGCTCAGCTCCCGATATATATATATATTTCCCTATATACATATATTTAGGATTTCACACCTACTTTTAATTAATATCCAACGTTTTCAAGAAGAAAAGCTTTAAACCCGCACAACACCCCCCCAAAACTTCCCATTCTTCCCTCTCACCCCCAAACTTCCCAATTCCACCCCCCCCAAAGCTCACTCCGCTTCTTGCTTCAATTTACGGCACTCTCTGCTTTCAAACAAACTTTTGGAAATAATCTCCTAAACACCCTCGAGGGCTTTATATATTTTTTTTGGTTTTTCTTTTGTGGTTTTGGTGGGGTTTAGCCCGCGGTTTGGGGAGGTGAGGAGGAAATGCGAATCCCCCCGCGGCTTCCCGACACCTCTCCCGGAGCATCCCCACCCGGAGCGGGAGGACCAGAGGCTCTTTAATCCCCCTCCCCAATTTCTTTAATATCTCGCAATGTAGATCTTGTAGATTAATACGATTTCACAGGCTGGAAATGAAAAAAAAAAAAAAAAAAGAAGAAGAAGGAGGGAGGGAGAGAAGGGAAAGGGGGGGAAAGAACTCAGCTGGGTAATTTGCACAAGGCTGGAGGGGGCGAGGGACAGGCAAGGCGAGGGGGTGATTTTTCTCTTTATACAAAGAAAAGTCGATTCCAGAAATTGCCTCGCGATTTAACAAGAATCATGCACCACTAATTCCAAGTCACTTGGCCAGCACTCCCTGGATATATCATTATCGACAGATAACACTCGAGTGGCCAATTTTACATTCAAGAGGTACTAAAACCGCCGGCCGCTCTCTCTTTTCATTATTCCCAGTCATGTTGTGCAAATATTGTTGTAATCCTTTGATCCTTTCCCTTGCCGTCTGTTTTACTTCATTTGCTACAGAAAAGCACTTCAACAAATCCCCCCAGCTTGTATGTTTTGCAGCCTGCGTGGTTTGCCACAGGTTTGAGTTTCGCCACTTGATCACGGGCAGGATGAAATTTTCCTGTTTAATAAATGCGGGGAGAAGGGTCCCGCTCGAAATTTGCCTTTTCTTTGTTTTTTTGGGCAATGTGTGTGCCTAGAAATAATAATCCCTGTCTCACAAAGGAAAAGCAGATGATGGGGAAAGATGCGCTGCGAGGTGGGGATGACACTTAGCGAGGTGACAGCTACAAAGTCCCCCCCATTCCCCTCGCCAGCCCCGGCCAAGGACATCTCAGCTTCCCGCTGCTCCAGGATCCCCTCGACTCCAGGTTTTTATTCTTATTTTCCCCGAGAAAAGTTGGGAGATATCAATTTGGTTATATTTGCCGACCTTTACGTGGAGATGAAATTGTCGGGCTATTTGCGGGTTAAAAAAACCCAACCCCCCTCCCTAAGAAAACCCCAAAGCATGAGAAAGAAGCTGCCCTAAAAATCCCGCGGGATGCTTGGAAATACTTTAAATATGGCAAAATAAAGAAGCGAAGACAAATTATTCGCGGGGATGGAACAGCTGCACGGGGAGAAGGAGAGAGAGGAATATCGGAGAGAAGTTGGATGCTCAAGTCGGGTCTCTCCGGGTGTGAAGTTCAGCTGCATCCCCCACCCCAGAGCATCCCGGTCAGGCTCCCCCCACGTTATCCCAGGGTGTCAAGGGATGGAAAAAGGTTTTTCCAAACCTACCTTCCAAAGGGAAGCCGGTGCGAGGGTAGTTTTGCCCCGGAGCTGGGCGCATCATTCGAGGCACCGTCCCGGGCAGAGCTGCCATGGTAGGGGGGTCGGGGCGGCCGAGAGGGTCCGCGGAAAACAGGGGTGGGGGGCACCCCTTGGCCCCGGGAGAACCGAGAGAGCCTGGGGAGGCTGCGGGACTGCGTTTCCTCGGAGCACAAGCGCTTCAATCTTCCAGCCCGTGGCTGCAAAAACAAGGGAGAGATCTTTGCTCCAAGGACCAAAAAAGAAAAAAAAAAATGAAGAAAAATCAGAATAAGCAAAAATGATAAG
>NW_008682987.1:0-3580 GCF_000695815.1 Acanthisitta chloris
AGACTGGATGTGGCACTTACTGCCATACTCTAGTAATGATTGTAGGGTTGGACTTGATGATCTTTGAGGTCTCTTCTGATCTGGTTGGTTCTATGATTCTATGATTCTATGATCTCCTTGCATTCATTAAGATAATTTGTATATTCTTCTTTTTATGCTCCTTTTTAGGATTACCACAGATTTGCTTCAACATCATCTTAAGTCTTTCTGCAGAGTAGGGAAAATTAAGTTTGGGAAGATGGAAGCTGATAGTAAGGCTAAACCTGGCATCTGGACAGTGTCATGACAGTCCAGCCATCCCAGGGAAAAGAACTGGCACAAAAAGGGCAGAGGTGGGGAAAGTCTTGCTTAGCCAAGTTGGTGGCTTGTGCTACTGCTTAGGAGAAACAATCCATAAAATAATTACTTGTAGGAGGCTTCACACCAGCAGAAATTGCCACCCAACAAGCCTCAACAGCATGTCTACCTTTCCAGGACTCTAACAGAGACAAAAGTCAGAAAAATAACTGCCCAAGGCAGTGGTCTTCTCTGCCTACATTTAAAATCAGTCCTGTCCTGCTATACTGGAAGTAGTTGGAATCACAACAGGAATAAATCAGTGTATCCTAGCTATCCTTACTGAATGCACTCATGGACAATCACCTCTACATCTTGTTTTTGGAGTTACATTCTGGGTCTGAATCCCCACCAGCTGTGTCCTAGGCTGTGAGCATTGTGCTTATGTTTCACGTCAGTTCATGAAACACATCTACTGAGACAAAGAAATACATTTGGTAAGTTTTTTTGATAGATCAGATTTTAGCTATATCAGCTTTCTGAACTGACTTGCCACATGTTCGCACTGGAAATGGATGGGGAAGAGCACTCAAGGCCAGGGAAAGGAGAGTTGGAACACATAATCTTCATCTTATGTGAGCTTCAGCTAGTACAAAACCACAGTATAAGAGCTGTGGCTGTGGGAGAAGGCTTAGAGCAAGGCATATATTTGCATCACCACCTCCAAGTACTTTATCTGGCTTTGAATCTAGTCTGATGAATGTCATGTGTGAATAGCCACTATTAGGGTAAAGTGTAATTTTTAAGCAATCAATTTCATGCCACACTTACCTACAATGCTAGAAACAATAAATAACTGTGGGTTTCCTCTGTATGGCATGGATTTTTCAAACAAGCTCAGCACCTTTCTGTACAGCCCAATCAAGCAGTCCTAAAGCCCCACAACAGAGATCGACATTGTGAGCTCCCTCAAATTCAGCTTCCATTTGCCCCAACATTGATTTGATGTGTTGCTTCTAAACAGTGCATGAGTAGTCCAGCTTAGCTTGTCCACACAAAAATGAGCATCGTAATCCCACAATATGAACAGACAAGTCCTGCAGTCTGAGTCATCGTAGTACAGCTTCTCAGGTTAAAACATTGCCAACGTAGTCAAGCAGCCTGTGGGAGAAAACCATATTACCTTCCCACTGTACAGTTTTGACATGGGTAAAAGAAAATATTCTGATATCCTGTGGGAATGTGAATGATCTCAGATGTGAAGGAGTGAAGTGTTAATCAGTCATTGCATTTCCTTAATGAGGAACCAGATTAACTGTGTCATTTGGTATTATTCCTTGAAGGGTTGGGGGACTATGTTACACTCATTCCGCTCTGATCTTGCACATAGTGAATTTTCTGTGCAAGTGCATACCTTACCAGAAGGAATAAATCTGTTGGAAAAATGCTGTGATTGATTATGAATGGTCTTGTTAACAAGAGACATTCCCAAATGGTGACATCTGCTTCTACAAACCATGAGAAATGGAAGGGCCAGCAAAAACAACAATACCAAATTCACAGCAGCAGGTGCTGACTTTGGATCAGTTGTCTTTTCAATTTTAGAATATGCTACTCCTTTGCCAATGTTCTGTAGGTATGCCAGGTGACTCAATTCTCCTTTGTTTCTCTTTTTTTCTTTTTTTGTTTTGGTAAAGTGAAATAACATGAATTTTTTGAATGCAGATGAAGAGAACAGGAAATATCTTGTGAGTAAAATGTATTTAATAAAACTTAAGCAAAAGTTAAAGACCTGCTAGGCTTTTTAAACAATGTGGTTTTGTTCTAGGGGCTATTTTTACTTCAACCAATTTTGTTAGCACAGCAAAAACTAAAAAGAACAAACAAGTATTTTCTTGTTATTCCGGATCCACCATTTGTCCTGCTCCAGCATAAAAAAGGATTACTTTAATCACTCAATGGTGCAAGGTTTTGGATCTCGATGCAGCTCCCAGAGTATCAGATGGATCTGTCTACTGGTTCCAAACTGTTGTGCAGCAAAAGGAAACAGCACATTTCTGGCCTCTTTCTGCACCTGTGAAATGCTGGGATTTGCTGCAAAGCCAGGTAGCACAGAAATTGATTCATTTGGAGAGATCCTCTGCCAGGATGCTGGCTCAATATGTGCCCCAACTCTGCTCTGGCATTCAGCAGAGGCTGCCACAGTCAGAAGGAGCATTTTCACCCTGCAAGGATAGGGCTGAGGGCAGCAGGTTCTGCCAGCAAGGAGGTCTGGCTACCATGTCCCCCTGAACATTGAAAGTGGTGGCTTGATGCCAGGAGGAAAACAATGGGAAAAGCTGATAACTTTAGAGACAGTAGCTCATTGTCAGGGGCAGAGCACCACAAAAATGACCTGCAGGCTGCAGCCCATTGCCAGGCAGGGACTGTCATGAGGGGAGGGATAATACTGAAGAAGAGCATTTTCTCACTTCCCAGTACCATGTTTCCAGTTAAGGGAAGCCATCATTAACTAGCTAGATGTTTCATATCTCTGAAGGATCCTGGGGGCCCAGGAATACTTTGCCATCTCCCTTTCTAGAAGATGAGGATGCCCACACACACTTGGGCATGGTCATTCAGGGAAATCAGGTCCTTCTTGGGACTTTGTCATATGGTTTTGCCACTTTTTCCTCCCTTGCACCAGGCAGAACTCTCTGAGCACCTGTAACTATTATACATTGGTTTTGTGGTTTGGCCTTTTTTTTCCTCAAAAAACATGGTCCCATTCTTTTCAGGAGATGGTGCTGTGGTCCCTTGGTGGCTTCACACTGACAGTGATGAAGGCACCAAATGTGCAAACTGCCGGACTAACCTTGTGGATGTGCCTAAAAGTAAGAGATAGACCATACTGCTGAATCTTGGGTGCATCATACACAGGGGATGGGATATGGTGACAGTTTTATAGGACAGCGCAGTTTCAGCCAAGCAGGGGTGAAACTCTGTCCTTTCAGCACAAAAGACAGGCAGAAGGTTTGTTGGCTTCCCCATTCCTTTGCCTGCCACTGAGTATAACCTAGGAAGCAGAAAACTGGGTTCAAAGCCAGGCATTGAGACCTGGCGTGTCAAGGTGCCTGGATTGGGTTTTATTTTTCTCAGCAGTTAGCTTGCATCCATGAAATGATGCTTTGAACAAGGAGAAGTTAAACTCTCTATTTTTAGATATTTAACTTGGCATGCTCTGAACTTCTCCCAAGCTAAATAATGAAGATGTCCTAATTGAGATGTTGTGCACTCAGAGGGAAAATTCATTAAGAAAAAAACA
>NW_008682987.1:3594-10215 GCF_000695815.1 Acanthisitta chloris
ACTGCACTGCAATGATGCAGGAAGTCCTGACATTTACTGTATTACCAAACAAGTGGAAAGAGAAGCATAGTGGAGGCTAAAATCATCTATTTGTTATCTTACATATTGTTTGGAAAAAGAAAAAAGATACTGCAGTTTGGGTATGTGTAATCTCAGAAGCTCTGAACCTCAGGCATAGACAAGAAATATATATACACATAAATTACAAACTGGGACAAATTCAGGTGTTGTTTTCACTTTCTCTCACTGATCTGAAGATTAGCTGGCTAAGCAAAACACTTCTGTATCTCTGGGTAACAAAGCAAAATTGGACTGTTCTTCAGGGTTGTGTATGTTCACTGTGGATTTTACTGACACATTCTTCTATGTTTTAGGAGGAAACTGTCTTAGTATGGCATGGGCAGAAAGGGTTAAGAAGCCTCTGCTGTTGTGTGTGATATTTTTTTTCTCTATTTCATTTTCACTGTACTGCAAAACAGCCGTTCTGCTTTCGTTTGTTAGTGAACTGAGCACTGCCATCTTGTGGGTTTTTTTAGCAAGCGAAATTTTTTTAAAAGTACTTCAGAGGGCACGAATAAAAAAGTATCCATTAAGATCTTGCCATCACTTTACTTTCCACCTCCATTATGATTCCTCTGTTTACATCTGTGCTCTTTGGGTGTATAAACCTAAAAATTCAATGAACAAAGCTAAATTAAAAGTGCAATATTGTTTTTGAAGCTGATCCATATAGCTTTGAACCTTTCCTCCTACATTTCTCTTTTTCAGATGGAAATTTAACAGTATCATGTGAACTTCACAATCTGGGCCTTGACATTTCTCTGCACAATTCTGAGATCACTTTCATAGACTGTGAGCTCAAAATCCAGTAATGATATTTAAAGTTTATTGATCCATGGTGGAGGGGTGATTCTGTGAAGATATCCTGGATCCAAACCTAGCAGCTCTTTCTGACAGGTCTTATTTGAAGGGCTGTTCTTTGAACTCTGTTTTAGGCAACAGCTGTAAAACAGCATCATTTGAAACACTCCAAGGTGAAACCAGGAGCCTAAGATACTTCAGTCTCAAGATTGCTTAGCATGGTTCTCCAGCACAGGGAGAGATACTATTACAGCCTCCCTTTATGAAAATCGTTGAGTAAAATGTAAACTTAAAAAGAGATAATATCTCCTGTTGTCTAATGAGTTACTTTTTACACATGCAGGTGGTAATAGGACAAGGGGGAATGGTTTTAAACTAAAGGAGTAGAGATTTACATTAGCTATTAGGAAGAAATCTTTATCCCAAGGGTGGTGAGGCACTGGTGCAGGTTGCCCAGAGAAGTTTTGGATGACTCGTCCGTGGAAGTGTTCAAAACCAGGTTGGACAGGGCCCTGAGAAACCTGGTCTAATGGGTGGTATCCCTGTCCATGGCAGGGAGGTTGGAACTTGGTGATCTTTAAGGTGTCTTCCAACCCAAACAATTATGTGATTCTATGAGTTTAGAGAAACATTTTAAGGGGAATTGTCAGCCTAAGAGAATCAAGTCATACCTACACATCAGTGCTGTTAGAGAAGTCAAAGTACATTACAGAATGTCAAGAAAACTAACCATAAACACATCAGAGTTTCTTTTCTGCAAGAGGTATTGACAATGCAAGTATGTCTACAGTGATGTAGGTAAAACTATGGCAATAACAAGTATTGGTGAGAACCCAGTTCTGCATATAATAGTTTAAACCACCTGAATAATTCAGTAACATATCACAGAAATTCTCTTGAAACTAAAAAAAATAATACAAAGCAACTGGAAGCTTAAGCTGCTCTAAATGGCTTTGGTTTGGCATCATTAGCAGTGCCATCTTTAGCAAAGCCATCAAGGACAAGTTTCTTATCTACCGGATTTTTTTGTCTTTGGAGTATATTTAAAGTCACTGTGAGAGTTAACCCAGCTGAAATGCCATGGAAGGAAGTTTAAGAGCTCACCCAGCCCATTGAAGCCACATCTTGAAGCTGCCTGGATGATCCCTGGGTTAGAAGGGACTGGCAAGAAGTAGAGTGCCATCCAGCACCTTGCAGCCCCCAATCCCTCCTCTCTAGTGGATCAAGGGATAGCTTCATCCCCAAATGACTGGAAGTCAAGAAGCTGTCATACAGCCCACATTTCCATAGCAGTGAGACGTGGGCTGAGAGCAATTCAAAATGCAAAGGCAAAGCCATCTCTGGTGCTTCAGGTGATGTCTAGACCACAAGAAGGCACCAAGGCTATTGTCTCAGAAACCTGGTTATTGCCCACAGCTTGGAATAGCAATGGTATTGTCCAAGGCAACAATATTTCTTGATTTCTGCCAGGAATAAATTGTGTGTCACTCGATGATGAGGGACTTTTCCTCTGACTCAATGCCTGAGGTAAAAACTTCAATGACCAAGGTCCCCTGCTTGCAATCCCTCAGTCCAAGAACAGTGCCCTCACACCTGCCCTCTGCCATGTTTTTGGGCTATGCTTAGGCTTGTGGTGAATGCTACAGATCCCGAATCAACTCTGTGGGCCATCTCCAAGGAGAAGACACTCAGCCTTGAGCCAAAAGACAGAGGGAGCTCCCCATGTGCACCAGGCAATCCCTTCTCTCAAAGTCTCTGGAGAAAGAGAAGATACATGTTGCTGCATGGTTAAGATATATGCATGTTTTAATTTTTGAATATATATACATATTTCAAGCAAAGAAGTTGCTGCAGGGCTTTGTCAGTAGCATAAATGTGCAATGTCTGTGGGCTTTCATTGCAATGTGAATGTGTGCAACTTCTCACCATGTGGACATACATAGGACCCTCCAATTTGGGATGTGCTCATTGAACAAGTTCTTGGAAGTGACCTAAAAAACCACACTGACATGACCACAGGAGAGCTGCTTCTTCTCCATTGACCCTACAGTTCTTCCCATTGTCCCAGAAATCCCCTATGACCAGTGAAAACAATTTACATGTTACTCATGTTAGCATATAGGTATAAGGACATATGATGGGGAGTGCAATTTAGTGTGGCAACAGATTGGTTATATGTCCATTAGTTAGTCTTGATGCTTTCTAAAGCCTTATTTTTCCATCTTACTGATAGCAAGTTTTGTTATGCTTTTTTCAAAGAACATGGAAAGCCACAGCTTAGAAGCACTGCATGGAACAGCTAAAAACTGTTAACAGTGTCTTCATGGCTCCAGTCAATAAAGTGGAAATAAATTGCTTAGCTAGAAAGGATTATGAATAGTTTTATTAATGTTTGCAAAGTACTTTGAGGCTCTAACATGGATAGTGGAAACAAATATTGTATAAACATGCTATTATTAAATGACCACTCTACTCTGGGAAATGGCATGGGAGTGGTTTTTCCATATTTGTTGTGACTCAGTGATTCCAGGTAAAAGACATGTGTTTCACAAGTTAAAAAAAGAGACAACTCTTAACTGTCAGCTCTGTCAACACATCTGAGGAGTCAAAAGCCAAGCCATGTTTTGCCTGGCTTGCTGGTTAACACCAACAGCAGCGATGTTACTGGCCAAATGCTCCTTGCCATTGCATTCCATCTTATTCCACTGGATTTCACCTGAGGGTGTGAGTACTTTGCCTGCAGATGAAGGGCTGAGACACTGTCAGTCATTGCTTCTATAACAGTGCTATTGATAGACATTGAATCCAAAAGCCTTCAGCTCCCCCTCCTAGTTCAGTTCTGGTTTAGCAGAGTTTCTACCTGTTGAAACTGTTAAACCTTTCTTTGGATTAATAAAGGCAGCATTGACTAAATTCTCATCGAGAGTAGGTCTGTTGGGTAAGAAACACCATTTTCACACACTCCAAAGAATGCAATTTGAGATACAGAATCACACAATTATTTTCTGTCAAAATACTGAAAATTATTCATCTCCTCCATGCCCTAACAACTCATCAAAATGTCACTTCTCTTCTAGTGCAGCTTCTAACCAGTGATATTTAGCACAGATAATTATGCCTGTAAATGTGAAGCAGTTAAGTTTTGTAAAGCATGATGCATGAAGCAGTTTTCCCAGCTGTTTTCCTGAGTCTGAATTTCTGAGCTAGACTGCTACATTGTGATCCTGATGCAGGACTTCTAGTGGTTTCATGAAAAGCGTTGGGAGGGGAGAACATTGTTGTATTGTATTTCTACTGTGTTTGGATTATGGCCCATGTGGGCTCCAACACCTCCAAAAGCAAGCTGAAGCTGGCCTTGTGGCCATCTACACTGCTCTGAATATGGCTTATGGAAAAGTTCCATTTAGTATTACACTTGCAAAACCATTATGCTTTGTATGTTATTTTTTGTCAGCTGAAAAGCATATGTTTTGACTTTTCCCATCAACGTAGGAGCAATGGCTTGTATTTTAAGTCATGAGACAGAAAAGAAATACCAAAGTCAAGGCTTTGTTTCCAAACTGCTGTACCTACACAGCATTTTTACAAGCTTTTTTGTTAATTTGCATAAGTGCTTTTTGCTACTTTTTAATCCATTTTTTTTCACAGAATTAACAATTCGTGAGAACATTTTCAAAACACAGAAGCAAATTTCTGTATAAGGGTATTTAATTCTGCAATTCTAGCCCAAAAGTGCTGATATACATAAAATGCCTCAAACATATTACCCTCCTCACTGGTCCATAGAAAATCTAATAAAATCAAGAGGCACAGAAAACTTTTTTGCAAGGTGTTCAGACACTGGAAGACTGAATTTCATAATTTATATGGATTTATTACTGCTAGTTGATTACCTATGAAATGATTGCAACTAACTCATGTCAGATTTTACATTAGTGACCAACAACCATCACTCTTCAGACCCTGCCAGCTGATGCACAACAAGCAGAAATTTGCTCTGATGAGATCAGCTGTGAAGTTAAAACCTACTCAAACTAGTAAAGGTATAAAGACCTAGCACTGGGCATAAACACTGTGTTGTTACTTGGTGGATTTGAGGTATTGTGCATCCAATAAGTATTAAAAATATCAAAAATATACTGTTTTTTCTAATACCAACATCACAGGTTTTGAAAAATAATCACTCTAAAATTGAATAGCTGTAGGTTTTACTAGCAGACCGATCAGCTACTCATCTCTCATTGCACAGATTTCTATTATGATTGTAAAAGCAAGCTCTTCCATGATGCTGAAACATAAATAAAGCTTGGCAAAACAGTAACAAAACCCACAAGATTTCTAATGGATCTAATTCTGAAAGTATACTTACTTGACAGTCAAGTAAATTGTTGATGTGAAGGGAAGGACTTTTAAGCACAAACTGACTACCATGATTCCATTCTATTTAGTTAATGAGAACCACAGTTTAAAAAAAAAGGCAAAACAACCAAAACCAATGCTTGTGTACTGCTACAGGGTAGGACCCAGTCTGCCTTTTTGAAACCATGTTGGGTGACAGCTCAATATTCTGAATGACTCCAGAGGCATTTTCCTCTCCTTGGTGACTGTAGAGAGAATTTAGAAACCCTGTTAGGAAGGACTATTTCATCAAGCATGTCAAATGCAAGTGCCTGCTAAGCTGGGCAGAATAGATCCCACTGTAAACATATAAAATGGACATAAAACTAATGCTGTTTACTCAGGCAAATTTACTCTGAGTGCTGTACTGAATAAGCATGCCCACCTGAAATCTTGCCTTGGTAACCCTTGCAACTTGTGTGAGATCCTCAGTATTTCGTAGAGAGATATGGCCCCTGCCAGATGACACCCCAAGCTGGGGGACTGTCCCCATCTCAAAGCTGACAGTTTCATAACATCCATTTTCATCATGTGAATTTACACCCGACAAAAAGATGGTTATATGTCAGAATGAGAACACCCTGCTGGTGAACTTTGCCTTTTATTTTGTGGGATAGGAAATTCACCCATGCTGGTTATTGCAGACAGGACAAGAATTACATGAGCCATGGGGACAATCCAGCTCACAGCAGGCACCACAGCTGTAGCTGTCTGCCACTGAGAGCATAGAAGCACGGGCATATATAACCACCCACGTTCTCTGGACTCAGCTGACATCAACCTCACAGGTGCACTTGGTGCCTGATGTGCAGGTGAGTCAGTCCAGAAATCATTAATTGGCCTCTCCTAAACTACCATTGACGATATTGAAGGTATTGAAGGTTCCGTCACATTCAGCAGAACAGACACTGAAATATTGATACTGGAAAAGACAGGGTGCTACTTTTTACCTAGCAGAAAGACTTTTTTTTTTAGAAACCATCCATTTGCAGAATGATGTGCACTCGGAGTTATATCCCTAGGGAGTATTCTTGATTTTTTGTTCACAGTCTGCATATAGATAATACCTCTGTCTTAGTGACACACCATACTACACGCAGAGGAGTCAGACACAGTGGTGATTATCTTGTGGACAATCCCTCGTTTCTCTTGGAAATATTTCAGGGATGAAGTAACAGTAACCACACTGAAAAAAAGTCAAACAAACAGTACAGTATTATGGCAACTGATTACATCTTTTTCAAAAGAACATTAAGGGATCTGCTCTGTCTTCTTTTTTTTGTATTTTATTTTTCTTTAACTTGCACATATTTTTTTTCCCAGTCCCTGTCCTTCCTAACACACCTCACCCCCCTGCAAAAT
>NW_008682987.1:10243-90015 GCF_000695815.1 Acanthisitta chloris
TAAATTAACTTGTCTGTACTGTTCTCAGAGGAGATCCAAACTGTAGGATACACACTGGTTTCAAGGCTGGTAGTCAAGTAGTGCATTTGACTGTGAAATTAAATATGGCCCTGGGGATTCCTTTTGTGGTCACACAGAAGAGTAGGATAAATTTCAATATACAATACATAATATTCACAGCAGGATGATCACAAAGTTGGTAGTTAACACAAATTAATGGTCATCCAAGTTTAAAAAAAAGGTTGTCATAATCATGCAATGATCACATCATTTCTGTAACTTCACAAATTGTTCTAATTCCTAATTTATTTTAATTTTTTTATACTGATGATACACAAGGAGGGAAAACCAAGCATTTTAGGTATCCCCAAAAATTAAATTGCACCAAGAGTGAAATCATGCTTGGAAATAGCCAAGCAAATATTAAGTTCAGGGTTACCATGTCCCACCATACATTATCTGGCCTCAAGTACACATTTGCATCTAAACTCCTGGAATTTATGCAAACATAAGCATTTGCCCTAAAACTGTTTGGGCTGGGAAAGGAAAAGCTCTAATTTAGAACACATCATGAAGGATTCACTTCTGGAAGCTACATTTCTTTAAAGTCGAGAGAGTCCTGGTCAAATGCTTCCACTGATTGCAAGGCAGTAGGGCATGAAGCAAGAATCCTTTTTTTTCTTTAACAAAGTCAAACCAGAACGCAAATAGAGCTAAACTGTGCTGGAAACCATAAACTCTGGGATGACTGACTGTGAAACACCAGTGTCACAAGCTGACACTGAATTACACCATGTGTTGACTGTGCTAGCCTCAGTTTCTGGAAGATACGGATTTATGGCACGAGCGCAGCCTGAACTACAGCTGATGTGTGCATGGCTCTTGGTATCTAAGTCTAGACTTAGAAGCAGACACAGCCTTCTACCCACACAGGCTGAAAAAAAGTCATTTGAGTCACTGCCACAGGAGTGACCAGCCACCACCAGCTTCCACCCATCTGATAGTGCTCGGGCATTGCCAGATCAAGCCAAAACTTGTGTCTTCATTCCTATCATGAAGCATAACAGAAGGGAAAGATAAAGGGGAAGGGGAAGGGGAAGGGAAAGGGAAAGGGAAAGAAGAAGGGGAAGGGAAAGGGAAAGAAGAAGGGGAAGGAGAAGAGGAGGTGAAAGGGGTAGGGAACTGCCTAAATCCAAAGGGAAAAAGAAGAGAAGAGGCAAGACAGGACAGTAAAGAAGAGAGAAAAACTAAAAATACTTACACTTCTAGTTAATCACTTTTGAATCTCACCAACTTTAAAAAAATAAAACTTACCTGAATACTTTCTGTCATCTATGTTTAAGTCAAATTTCACTTAGAGTAGCAGATTTCTATATTACTAATATTTTGCTACAGGGCTGGCCACTAAACCAAGGGCTGCTTTCCAATAGACCCCTCACTCTGCCACAAATTGCACAACAACACAAGCAAACATAAATAATGCATCTGGACGTACATGACATATTCAAAACCTGCAATCTAAGACAGCCCAACAGGGAACAAAGAACACTGGTACAGGCTCTATGGCATTTATATGGCATGGACCCTTTGCCCCTGCATACAACCTGCCTGGTACATGCTGGAAAACCTCACTGGGCCAGCACTTCATTCCTGATTGTCCTTGGCACAGATCCAGGTTTAACCATGCTGGCTTCAGCCAGATAGATTACTGAGGGAGTGAGGGAAGATGGATAAATTCATCCATTGGTCTGAAGGCCAAAAACATCTGCTGGAGTCATGGAGTTGTTGGTTAGCTGAGTTCACACAAAGGAAGCCCTGCTGGGAGTCAGTACCCAGCTCTTTTGAGTTTTGAGGGTTGTCCTCGGAGACCGCAGCATTTTGCTACCTAGGGGCAGTAGGATGTCAAACCAACCAAGAAATCTTTCAGGCTATTAGCACAGCATGACACAGCCAAAATGCATTTTGTGAATATCAAATAGGTATTAAAATTGGGTGGTTTTTTTTTAAAAAAAGAAATCCTTGAGGCTGCACACAGGCCAAAAGCTGAGCTCACTCCACTAAATTAAAGGTTTCAGATGTGCAAAGATTTGTAGTGCATCCATTTTGGGAGATGTGAATGTGACACCAAAGTGATGGGCAGCTGTACAAGTGCTGAAGACAGTTAAAATGTAGCAGCTTTTCTTTTTGAGTAACAGGACCTAAACAGACTGAAAATTGATAATAAATAGGAGGATAGTTTCTGTGTTAGACAATTTTAAGGGGTAGTTTCTTATCCCTGATGCTTGCTAAGTAATTCATGACGTGATGTTTGGTAACAGTGTGATGCCAGATTCATTCATGTGATTCATTTCATCAGCTTTTTTAATTGATGGGTGTTACTGAAACAACCTGCTAGTCCACAAAATTCTGGGTTAAATATATCTTAGAAATGCCTTAATTTTCAACTCCTACATAAGCTTAATCTTAAAAATCTTCATATTAAATAAGTAAGCTAATAATCTAAAAGCTGCAGGCTGTGACCCTGTACCAAACTCTACAACCACATTTAGCCTCTCTCGCTCTGATGACTAAGGACTTGCAATAAGTGTTGTCCTTGTGGTATAAGTACAATTTCCTAGCAGTCTGCTGTGTCTGAGTCATCACAAACACTAGGAAATAGAGGAATAAAAACTCTCTCCATTTTTTGCTTCTCATATTTAGCAGGAGGCACAGAACATTTTAGAGACCATTCCCTGGTTCAAACCCCATTGAAGTCAGTGGCAGTCTTTCTGCTGAATTACTTAGTTTTGGACTGGAGCCACCACTCTTTAATACATTAAACAGTGAAGTTTAAAAGTTGCCTCCTTCCATTACTACTCTCAAAGTACAGAAATGTTTTATAATAGTTACATTTACAATTTGAGATTGCAAATGCAATAAACCTGGTCACTATGGGAAATACATATATAAATACAAGATAAGAGCCTGACCCTCTAAAAATATTATGCATTTTCAACTGAAAGTTATGTCTTTGGCACTCATAGATGTTGCATCCTTTAAACACAGTACATTATAGATATGCATCCTAGAATCTTTTAAAGATTGCTATAGCATGTCCAATTTGCTGCTATATATTGACTGCTGTTGCCTGCTAATTACATCCCTTACTAGGTGATTTAGTAGTTATGGATCACAAGCCATAGAAATGTCAACTCTTTTTTCTGGGCTTTGCACTTGCCCAGCTGTGAAGCACTCTGAAATAGTCAGTGTATGATTGTCGTGGTTTGATGTCATTCAAACTTGAGCCCCTAAACAAAGAGACTGGAAAGCAGCAGTTTTGGACTGTCGTCAGATACACACCATCTCTCTGCACCTGAATTTTCACTTCTCTAGAAGAGGAACAACCTCTGAGTATGACAGAAATGAAAGTTGTGTTAAATGTTCTGTGAGGTTTTTCAAATGCTTTTACAGAAAATCATTTCTGATTAAAAGATAGAACTTTATTTCATATCTTAGATTAAAGGTCAGAATTTATTAGGAGAGGAGTTATGTTCTCAGACATGTTCTCATCAAAACTTCACTCTCCTGCTCTCATCCCTAGGCAGCTAGAGTGACTTTCCCAGAGTTTTAGAACAATAATGAAATCTTATTACACATTTATTTAATGAGAGTGGGAGTAGATAGAAGATATGATCTGTCCTTCGTAAATTTGGTTAACAAATATATGGAGAAACAACCCTATTTTAGTAAAATCCTGGCTAAATACTTAAGCAGTGAGTTATTAATTCAACAGCAATTTCTAAGTTATTATCCATCTTATTTTTGTAAAATGTCTCCTAAGAATTATAGTGTTGAATCCTGAAATATTTATTGAAGCAACACTATGTTTTCCCTGGGTAACAACTCAGTAATGACTTCAGCATATAATTCATATTATTTAAGTCATATGCAGCATCCATATTTTAAGCAGTAAGTCAGCTCCTTTAAATTGTATCAACACTGCGTTGTATAAGCTTGTGGCAGGAATAGAAGCAGCTTTTGTTTGAAGCTACTATTTAAATTTTCACCAGAGAAAGGGAAAGTAGTAATTTATCCATGGAAATAAGATGTTTCTGAATATTACAAAATAACCATTATTTATAGTTAACTGCATCCAGAACCTTTTTTAAACTTGATGTGAACTTCAACAGTTCTTCCAAAGAATGTTTTTAGTCAGTCTTGTATGACATCCATAGCCATAATCTGGGGAAAGTAGAGTAACTGGATACCAGCATTTAGTACTGGTAGGATGTACTCTGTCTCTTACTATTTATCAATTATGCTTATAATGCCCAAGTAACCAACTAGTACAACAAAGGCACTGATTGCATTCTTGAGAAATGAGCCTTTTAAGTTGTAGTGCTGAACTGCTGAGCTTACAGGCAGCCAGATAAAGAATCAAATGAAGATTAAAGAAGAGCTCTATTATATTGCAATTACAATGTGATGTAAGAAACTGTGCAAGTCAAAACCATGAAATAGTTACTCTCAACGTTGCTTTTTCTCTTGTTGAAAGAAAGTAGGCTGGTTCTTGTTCTGTCAAAACCAAAGTAAAAATCTTATTTAGTTCAGGATGAAAATCTGAACACAAATTAACTGATTTTTAGGTCTGTGAAGATCTGTGGCGGCACTAGTCATGACATTCCCATCTGTTAGTGGGAGTAGACGCATTTTTTTGACTGTGTGCGTGTGTGTAATTTTCCTGGGCCTAGCTGAAACAAAAAAGAAAAAATCCAGATGCTGCTGAGAGTTAAGTCAGAGTTACAAGGAAAGACAACGTTCCTGGAAAAAAACCCAAACCCAACCCAGGGGGTTACATCACGCTTTCATTTTTAACATGACCATGATTTCTTCACTGTGTGGTTGGCTAGAAGATCGCTAACATTTTTTGTAATTAACACTGTTTTTGTCACTTCATAAAATTGTTTGAAAATCCATATTTACATAATTGCTTCTCCAAACTGCAGCAGAATCTGGCACAGGCATGCATCATGGAACAAGCTGATTTTAGACCTTCCTGTTGCCTAACATCTCTGATTGTAGTGACATATGAGGTTTTACCTACATCGTCTTAATTAGCTGGCCCATGTTGTGATGGGTTTTTTACAAGCTTGAAAACAAGTAGCTTCTGTTTCCTGGTAACCAATCTTTAACTTTAGAACTAGCACACACATTGCAAAAGAGATTTCATTCTGAGCTTTAAAATAACATCAATCTGAATATTTATCTTATTTATCTGTTTTCTACTTTTGCTCATAACATTAAACCTATACACATGTAATGACAATGGACCAAGCCAATACCTCCAGCCTAGTTCTACTGCAACCTGCCTGTGCGGCATTAAATCAACGATCAAGGTATTACTTGGGTGTTTGGCTTCGCTCTTACTTGAACAATGACTGCACTTTTATTCATGGAGATGCACTCAGCAGTGAGGCACCACATATTTATGGCATTCAGCTTCAGCCTTCTCATGGCCTGGAGACAAGTTCTCTGAAGCCCAAGGCCCCATGGTGAGAGTGCCAACACAGAAAATACAGCCTTTGAAAAATCGGAGTTATCTTGTCTCAGAAATTGCCTGTAGCGTCTCCTATTACGAATGTGAGTTTTTCATGTTTCCATTCTAAAACCTATTGTGAATGTTGAAATCATGTCCTTCACTCAGCCCTAATGCTTTCTGTGAAACAGCTATAGAAAGGAAATTTCAGGCTGTGCCAACTGCTTTCTATGTGAACAGAATATTAAACTGTGAGAGACACTAGAAAAAAAATAGCATTGTATGACGGAAAAAATAAAGATGCTTATAGTCTTTCTATTGGTAGCAGTCATACAACAGCACACTTAAACCACCCTCTTGAGCTGTCATTGATGGGTCTGTCATGTTTCTAATCATATCTCGGTCTTTCACAAAACCCTGGCACTCTTTACCACTAACAGACCTTGCATTAATCCCTGTAGCAGACAGTTAAATTTTGGGTTCTGCTTCTTTTTACAGCAGCTTGCCATAGATGTACATTTACTTAAGACAGTTTTTAAAGCATAGAAAGAAAAAATCCAGCTTTTCAGGGCAAAGTAAGATGTTCCTGTGCCCTAACACCTCATCATCTCTTTCCCACCACCCTTACACATCTTTTTCTGGCACTCCTGACATGTCTGAAATGACCACAAATTATCAGACCATTTGCTCTGCTCCTCCCACCATGTGGAAAAGCACATAGGAAGTGACTGGGACGTATGGCAGAGCACGAAGCATGTAAGTAGTTGCCACATTGCCATTAAACATTTTCTCCATCCTCAGCTGCAGGGTTCCAGATGAAAGGCCATTGAAGGAGGAAACTCCACATCTGTTTATTTGTTCAATGTGTTCATTCATGTCAGATGTTCTGAGAGTTTTCTTAACCCACTTAAGCAACATTCAGCCTGCTTCCCAAAACCAGTCCCATATTCAGTATTGGTGCAGACATGTATCATAAAATTATTTTAAAACAAAAGAGCAAATAACTGTATATATTACAGAGCAACTTCTTTTTGAAGACTTATCATTCTTACATTGTCTTTTTCTCTCTGGATTTATCTGGAAGAGGAAGGGATAGGGAGACAGTAAAGGTTAAGGAAAGCATCTTCTGTCTTGAGGGGCATGAATCAGCCATTTTTTGCACCTCTAATAAATGTGCATCACATAAAATAAAGTTTTTGCCTCCTCTTTGTAGTTGGCCACACAAAATTCCTGGCTGTGCTGATGAATACATAGCCACTTCACATGGAAAATGGGAAATTAAAAAAAAAAAAAGAAGCCAACAGAAGACTAAACAGAAGAAGCAGGATTAGAAGGCATCTGTAAATGTGAATTATCACTAAAGGCTCAGTTCTGTTGCCCACACATAGATATTTAGAGGCACTTGATGTTCCCTGCAGAGTCCTGCCTGGAATCCATGTCCTGGCCCACAGCTCCCTTGTAGGCTTTGCATCTTACCACTCAGTGCCTCCCTGGATGTCTCAGACACTACAGGGCATCTGTGTTTAGGCAGCCTAATCCCTAAGCCACAAGTGTTTGGTATTCAGGTCCAGACTGTAGACACATAAATATACTTTCTAAATGTGAGTATCTTCATGTGACCCAGCTCCCATTATAGCAGGTGGAGACTAGTCAATATGGGCAGAAGAGTCTGGAGAGCTATTCTGCTCTCCCTAAAACAGACACCTGCATCTGGCTAGTTGAGCAGCCCTCCTGACTGTGCAGATGAGCTTGACTAGCTCACTTTACCCTACCAGCAACTTGCTCATGGCTGGGAGGTCAGGGCTTAGACCCAGGAAGTGTTTACAGACAAGAACTAAACCATATTTTTGTGAGTAGCTGTTAATGAGAAAGAAGGTATCAGGCTGAAACCTTTATTCCACAGAGTCTCAGACTTTTTTTCTGAACTTCAGTGACATTGGTTGTGACAAGTTTAGCCATTCAAGAGGTCTCCGCAGCTATTGCCTGACAGGTATATACTTGGTGGGCTTTGTAATATGGTATAGAGCTGGAGAGGCTGTGATGACATGAGGTGGCCATTAGTACATCCTCCCCTGAAAGGTCCTCAAGTTAAATATGGCAAGGCCAACAGAGAGGGAGCACCCTGTACAGCATGGTGGTACAACAGCTCCAAGGGTCTTTGCTTCAGCTGCCATTAACAGAGGATTATGTCTGGCAGAGGATATTAAAAGTATTGTTTTGATTCAGATAGAGAGAAACACTGCTAAAAGATCTTTTCCATTCAATGAATCCATTCTCCAGGATTCTCCAAAGGCATCAATGCATTTCTTGGCATTCCAGTAACCTAGTGCAATTCATCATATCTGCAGGGTCCCTGTGAAAAACTATATATAGATCCATAACTCTATTAACACCACCAAGAATATCCTTGGAGGAGATGTAACAAGTTAAAAAAATGAGCTGCTATTGTGTTTGCATATAGAACCTCTTCCAAAGGACCAGGTTTCTCTTCACTAACCTCCTACTGCTCTATGCCTAAAAGGATCTTTTCTTTTTTTTAAGCTGAGATACTTTTAAGGAAAAAAAAACCACAGAAAAATTAAGTGCTGGCCCATAATCCAAAGTGGAAAATGTTTACCACTAACTGAAAGCAAACTCAAACCCATCACCCATGCTCCTGTTTACAGAGCAAGTTCTCCAAGGAATGGGAAGTGACATTGGCAGCAATTGAACAGGACAAAAAGGGGGGAAGAAAAAGAAAACTTTTTCTACTGTCTGTCTGCTGCTGTATGGTGCTACGCCTTGCACTTGCTCAGGGTGCTAAAAGATGGTCAGGGCCTAATGTGCTGAGAGAAGAGACATGGCAAATAGCTTGGGAGAATGTTTTCTTTCTTTGTTTTGGCTCATATGCTTTAAGCTGACACACTCTGTGTTTGGTCAGTACTGAAGCACCCAGCAATTTTCAGAATGAAGCTGCCACTGAAACAAGGTATATGATAGTATATGACATTGAATCCCTAGGTATGTAGCAGTTATCTTGATACTACAATTGTTTTAGTGCAAGCTTTTCAGAACTGCCTGTCTCAGTATTCATTCTGAGCACTGCACACAGAGTTCACCCAGGCAGACACTGATGCATCAGTATTAAACTGAAAAGGTGACTGTCCACTCCATGTGTTTCCTTTCTTCTGTTTCACATCTTGGGACATGCTTACTGAATGTTCCATATGGATTTCTGACACATCTTTCCAAAATCCTAAAACATAACCAGGAAATACTGATATGTCAATTAAATAATCTTTTTCAGTCATGCTTTAATGCTATCAGAGGAACCACAGAGTGAGCAGAAAAGGCTTCCTAATGAAAGAGGATTTGAGTAGTCTCAGCAAAGTTCTACACACTTTTAAATATGTGTCTTTTTACATTTAAAAAAATTGAATCATTCGAAGCACCTCTGCTAATAGTTTGCTGCCTGGTTTGAGGCAGTTTAACCTTAAGGTGTGGCAAGCTCTGGAAACTTAGTGACTCACTGAGTAATAACCAGCTACAACATAAAACATCAGCCTACACAGAATTTTCCAACCTCATTCTGTAAATCCTTTACTTGAAAAGAAAAATAAAACAATTATCTCATTTTGCCTGTTTTTTATCTTTATGACAAAAAGTAATATACTTAAGGAATACTATTCTTTCTTGAAAACTAAACAAGATTTAGTGTCTACATACACAGACACATAAAGCCATACGCCAAGTGAGTATGCAGTCAGACAACCCACAGTATTCTTCATTTACTAGAATGCAGTCAGGTAGCTATGACATTCAGAGAAAAATTAGGTTGCTGAAAGTTAAGGAAAGGTGACTCTGGTGGGGAACATCTCCGCAGCTGATGGACTGTGGTGGGTTGACTCTGCCTGGATGGCAGGTGCCCTCCAAAGCCACTCCACCACTCCCCTCGTCAGATGGACAGGGGAGAAAAAGTATAACGAAAGCCTCATGGGAGTAGTTGAAGGGACCCATACTGGAACAGTTCATGAAGAACTGCAGCCCCTGAGAAAGAAACACATTGGAGAAGTTAGTGGAAGACTGCCTCATATGAGAGGGGCCCTACTCTGGAGCAGGGGCAGAGTGTGAGGAGTCCTCCCCCTGAGGAGGAAGAAACAGCATCAAAAGTCAACAAAGATGATTAAGGGACTGAAGCACCTCACGAGGAAAGCTGAGGGAGTTGGGCCTGTTCAGCATCAAGAAGAGATGACTGAGAGCATTGTCAAGCGTTTCAGGCTTGGTGCTGTGGTCACTTTCCTTGGGAGCTGTTCCAGTGCCCAACAGTGCCTGTTTCAGTGCCTTTACCTCTCTGGATGAAGAACCTTTTTCTAATATCCAACCTAAATTTCCCCTGACACAACTTTGGGCCATTCCCTTGAGTCTTGTCACTGGGTGCCAGAGAGATCAGTGCTTACCCCTCCACTTCCCTTCAAGAGGAAGTTGTATAGAGTGGTGAGTTTTCTCCTCAGTCTCCTTTTCTCCAAGCTAAACTGACCAGTGACCTCAGCCACTCTTCATATAGCTTCCCCTCAAGGCCCTTCACCATCTTTGCTGCTCTCCTTTGAATCCTAACTCTGTTATCCCAGAGCACTGCCACCATGGCTGATGGGCTTGGTCTTGGCCAGCAGCAGGTCCAACTTGAACCCACCCGGCACCGACCCTATTGGACACGGAGGAAGCTTCTGGCCACTTCACACAGAAGCCACCCCTGTAGCCCCCTCAGCTACCAAACCCTGCTATGCAAACCCAATACAGGCACAGGCATTGTGGAAGGACTAGAGAAATGATGAAGAGGTGTCTTCAAAACAAGAAGCCTTTTATTAGTACTAAAGCAACTCATCCTGCCGAGAACTAAACTCTTAAAGATTAATACGAAGCTTCAATTTTGCTTTTCTTTATGACCTTGGCTATCTCAAAATATACTTACTTTGAAAGTTTTTGGGATATAATTCACTGTTGTGTTCTGTATCCACTTTCCAGGTGCCAGAATGGATGCAGCTATTTCCAACTCCTATTCCAGGATTTAGATGAACAGGTTTGAGGAGATGATTTCCTTTCAGGTAGTAGCCTCACCTCTCTTGCTTGACTTTCTTTACTGACAAGCCTTTGGTTCTGTCTTGGATAGCTACTTCTGCCAGATTACACCAAATGAAGGGATTAATCAGTGGAAGAAAAAAATAAATGCAGATCTTTCCACAGAATTTAAATTCTTTAAAAAAATAAGAAATTTTTGAGTCCAACATCAACTGCCTAATTTTGGTAGGAAGCATGAGGTTACTCTGAAGAGGAGAGGCAGTGAACCATGTATTTGTGGCATTCAGACTGGTGATACCATCATGTAACTCCAAAACAGGAATAATTCACACTGCCAAAAGCTACAGAATTATGTGTGATCCAGATGATGAAAAGAGGTTCAGGAACACAGCAAGCAGATCATTTCCAGTGATTGCTCCGTTATATGTCAAGTGTACAGTAAGGTACTATTGGAACCCAGCACTTTCTAGAAAGAAGTATAAAGGCAAAGTTTGCCCATGTGCAGATGGGTATGGGTAAAATACACTAAATTGTCATACTGATCCTTTTAGAGTCAATGTTTTTCACAAATCACCATAGCTTTTCCAGTGGTGTGTTAAAATACCAAGTGAAATTGCATGGCAAATTTAATGAAATTGCCTTTGCGTGCGTGAACCAGGTGACTGTGTGTGCAGAACCCCTAAGCTAGCCAAGAGGCCACAAAGGCAGTCAGCCAATGCCTGTAATTACTTTAACAACACTGACATGGTCTGCACAGGCTGTATTTTGTCCTTTGGTGTTCACTGTGTGAATGTTACATGCCAAAAGAAAGGAAAGGGGGAGAAAAAAAGCAGAGAACAGTAGTTTTCCAAGCCTATGGAATGATTCACATAAGAGTTTGGGGGATTGGGCCCCAAATGCGGAAAGTAATGTTCTGTTTTGGTTTTAAATTTAAAAAAAAAAAAAAAAGATAAAAAAGGGAATTCTAAATTTGTAGATGGTACAGGGTATTACACTTTGCAGCATCTCGTACAAGTTTTGCTTGTGGCAATCTTGAATGCCTACAGCTCCAGAGACACTGTAATTATCCCAACCCATGTGATGCAGCATGTGCTATCCTCTGCCAAATGATAGATGTCCTTTCCATGCAGCAGTTTCCTAGCAGTGTACTCCACATGCCATAAAGCTCATTCTGAATAAGATAGGAATATGACTGGTCAATGTAAAAGGAAAACAATTAATCTGGATAATTTGCATGCTTTGAATTTCCTAGACATATTTAATATGAAGCTTGCGTAAACACTATAAGAAGAAAAGCTAAGCCATTCCTGCATGTGCATATAAAATTAATCATTTATGTTTCCTAGATGCAAGAACACCACAAAACCCACATGTTCAGTTAGAATGGTATTAAAAAGTAGATGTATTAATGCATTAAAATGGAATGAAATATAGCCACCCAGGACTATAGCTAAATGTTTAAGAGAATAAAATCTGTAATCAAAAAGCAAATTGCTTTTACAAAATATGTTAAGCTCCAGGGGTTTAATGGCAATGATCATAAGAAAGGAAAAGAAGTGCCCAATAGTGCCTCTTTCCTAAGCCAAAGAAAATACAGACAAAGGCAACAAACTACAGCTAGAAGAAGAAATCAAGAGATGTAAAGAAGCCCATGCAAATATTTACTGCTGAGCTTGAAAGCAAGCCACTGGAAATGGCTATCAAACATGGGAAAGTCTGCCCCAAAAATCCCATGAGTCTGAATTCTCTAACTAAGCAAGGAAGATTTCTGGTCCAAAAGTGTAAATATTTTTCAGTGCAGTGAAAGTAAAAATGATAATGTTTATTTTTATAAATGCCAGGTCACTATGGCTTTCAAAATGAATAAATGTATGGCTAAAAAAAACATCAATCATGCTTAAATTGGACAGCATGAAATAGGTGGGTTGGTATGTAATATCTGGAATTAAATATGCACTATTAATGGGGCTGTGTTGCCTACATGGATGAATTCCATTCAAGCACTTCTAACTATCCTTTGTCTAAATTTTAGCTTCAAGAAAAATTTAGGAGCAAGGCAGGGAGTAATTTTATAGGTCCATGTTTGCATTACTAGCAAGGGACAGTAGGAGTAAAGTTTTATCATGGATGTTAAATACATCCATCAAATCTCAGTGAGGTTATTTTTTCATGGACTGTTTAAATTTCTGAGGCTTAAGCTGTAAAATATCAAGTTTTACTGTAACAACCAAACAGTAATAGTAGCAAAAAAGGAGTGACTAAGGAAGGCTTGCATAAACTCTAAAATTAATTATATCCCCTTCATAAGTGCACACACAAATATGTAAGAGCACAGAAAATGTTCAGTTTAGGCACATGCACATTTCAGTCTCTGCTTTTTTCAAATATGCAGTTGCAGGGGAGTCAAATCTCTTAATTAGTTTAAGCTGCAGTTGAAAGAGCAGTGACCTCTGGGAAAAGTGAGAAAAGAGCCAACAGAAATTCCACCACTTTCAAAATATCTTGTAAATTTTTTTCTTTTTTTAACTGCCAGCTTTCTTTCAAAAGCTACAGAGAAACGTGGCATTTTTAAGTGACTGAGAAGGGGGCGTAGCATATGAAATACCACCATTGTAGTGTGTGAAACACTTAAATTCATGCCTAATTATTCATTTATTCAAATATTTGTCTTTTGACCAGTAAGCAAAAACAAAGAAAAAAACAAAAGGCATCATTGCCCAAGCTTTCTTTGGATGCACATTCATGTTTCGCCTGCTTATTTTGAAAAGCCATTTGCAAATTTGGTCCAAGTGGCATTGTGGCTCCAGGGTTCCTAGAAGTAAGAGATAACAAAACACTCCCAGATCACTCAGTCCATCTCACTGCTAATGTCAGACAAAATAACAACAAAATAACAGCTCTTACTGCCAGGAAATTTCTCTTACCAGCTACCAATGGCATTTTCTCTCACTTTCACTCCCTTGTGTATGCTATGTGGATGAGCCTGAATTACTCCCTCTTCTGATATTTCAGCCAACCAGTGCCATGTGGCTATGGTGTAAAGCTGCCCTCCACTAGGCACCCATTGAGTGAAACTACCAGTAACCTCGGACATTCAAGAATCATAAGGTGCAACTCTCAAATTACAATAGCCTTAAAAAAAAAAGACCCAAAGTTTTTAAAAGTTCTCCATTCGAGTTCTCCTTATTCAACCTTTCAGGCTCTTGGGGTGCAGAGTTTAAAATGGGGTTTTTATGCAGCTGTAAGCACTTGAACTTTTTAATGTGTTTTCATTTCTATATAAATGAAAGTTTTGATTTTGTGCATTTACATAATAGAAAGATTAGAGTTATAAAGTTAAAAAGATATGAATTTTCAAGATTTGCAAAATATTTACAAGTTTTGGCAGTATCTTACCCCTTTCCTGCATTTTCCCTGATATTTCTGGATTTATCAAGAAATGCTGCCCTGCCCTTCTGATAGACATAAGAACTGAGTTTATGATTGCTGCCATAGACTTCTCACCATGCTCTACATTTCCAAGACTCACGTTTCCTGCAGAACTGATTTCCTGGGAGTTTCCTGCATCTGTGGGGGGAGAGGGGAAGTGACTTCCAACTCGTTGTGGGAGGCACAGTCTAATTCCTTCTCCATGCAGTTCTGATTTTACTAAAACAGAGGAGTCAGTTGAGCTCGTGTCCACCTTATCCCAAGCTGTCTATCAGCTGTCAGTCACTAGACTGTATCCCATCACCTCCCATTTTTTAATGAAGACTTTTATTTTCCTGTGAGCGCAGAATGGAAACAACAATTGAAACCTCAGAAGTTGCCACACAGCAAATTTTTCTGGCAGCTCTGTTCACATGGGAATTTTCAAAGAGCCTTTAATAGTCTTAAATCCAAAAATATTCCCATGAATTTGTGACTTTCATCCGCAATGGTCAACGGTTTCCATGAATTGCAGTGTAGGAGTAAGTCTGTCCAGAGGAAGTTCACTGCCTGCTTTCCCAAACCTTTGAAGGAATAACTGAAAGAGTCGCTTCTGAGGAGGGTTTCTGTCTCTGCTTGTTTCCAACGAGGAGAAATCCTATCCCGCTGTCTCGGTTAGGACGACACTTCCCCCTTTTCTATGTCCATTCCCGACAAGGATGAAAAAGTCAGCAGAAAACCACGGCTGGATTCTAGCTTGATCCAGAAGTGTTGATTGAGCGGAAGGAAAGAAGAACCAAGAGGGGACAGGGAAATAGCTGAGCAAGAGAGAAGGATTTACGGACACAGGGATGTGTGAAGCATGAAAATGGATTGCACAGGAGAAAGCGGATGGCGCTCCGGAAAGAAGCGAGTAGAATGATTTGGTGGGGGCAGGACCAAGTAGCCACAACAGCTGAATAGTGACAGCAGAGTGAAAGTGCAATACAGGAAGAAATGACAGATTTACAGTCTTATTTGCTAGCTGTGAATAAGATCTTTCCTTGAGAGCGGGTGAAATGGCTGGACCTGCATGGACATATTTTCCTAGCAATCCCCAGGCAGGCAGAACAACAGCAGGATGCATTTGCTCATTTTCTTCTTATATCCTGGATTTTAAGGCTGATTGCCGAATATCTGAAGGCAGTAACAGTGTAATGACAAGGCTGAGGATGCCTAAATGACAATTTCAGTTTGTATTATTAAAACACCTGCGTGCCAGCTGCTGTTCCAGACAAGCCCTCAAGTGTTCCAGCTGGAAATGTTTCTGAACTAGGAAAGACGGCAGTGCTTGGGAAAAAGGGGATTTCTCCTAATAGGGAAAAAATGTATTTCAAACTTTCAGAACCGTGGCACTTTTGGTGGGATTTTATGAGATCCTGAGGTTCAGAAAAGATCCGCTATAAAAGAAAAATTGGGGATATCTGAGACAATGAAGTGGAAAGGGTCATAGTTTGCTGAATTTAAAACCCTTCCTTCATAGCCAAACATTGAGTTTTGACAAAGTATCAACGTGTACAGGAAAACTCTATTGTATTCCACATGGGAATTTCCTTAAGTCCAGAGAGTGACCACTGAGGCTTGTGAATGACTTTTTACTATTCTCTACCTTCTGTTAGAAGAGATTAACATCAAACTAAGAAATTGCACTTACTTGCATCAGAAATCCTCATTCACATACCAAGATGTCAGAGCACATCAGAAAACCCTGAATTGTACAAAGCCACAAGTAGCCTACCGTGCATTATATTTTTACTATGATGAATTAATATGTAGTGGTTTTCTCTATTTGTTTCCTGTTCAGTATAGTCTTTAAAAATACTCATTTGTTTGCTTACATTATGGGAGAGAATGGTCGTGATTTCACCCTTGACAGAATTTGAAGGGCACTAAGATCATAGAGCATGAAGTCAAGCAGTAGTGTACTTCCCTAGCAGCTCTACCTCTTTCATTTGGCTACTCTTAAAATTAAGGAGGTCATCAGTGTGAGCATGAGTTGGAATTTGCCCCACCATTTCTATGCTGATATGTTAAATATCAGCTCTTTGTGGCATTCACAGCCTTCTGTGAATCCAGTTTAACCTAAGCTGGTATGGTAAGAGGAGTGGAAATGTTCTCAGCAAAGGTGGCTGGCTGTGGTTAACTGCTGGTGTGCTCAAAGCTTTTAGAAACAATGAAATATGACTCATCAGTAGGTAGTGTGGGACTTCTCTCTTATTATATCAGCATTGGGTCTTATACTGCAATTTGATTTATGCTTCTGTGTTTCTACCATTAGAAATTAACTAAGCAATGCGAGGCCATTGAAGGGAAGATGCCATCTGTATCAGTGTGTCTTGTATTAGAACATGGTTAGAATAAGATGAAGGGGCAAACGTTTTTGAGAAGAGGATTTCTGCTTCTTATGCCTATAAGGATGACTTTGTGCAAGTACATGCTCACCCTTTTATGTATTACGTATAAATACTCCTTGTGAAGAAGTGTGTATGACATTGAGTTAGAAAATCACTTTTAACAAGGGACTACGCATTGCTGGTTTTATGGCATCATTTGTCAAAGCCAAAGCACAATTTAAGTACAATGACTACACATTAATTTGGGAATTCTGAGTACCTTGAATTTCTTTTTTTTTTGCAGAGTAGTAAAAAAAAAAGAAATGGGAGGAGGGAACAAAGCAAAAGCAGCCTCCCATTATACTATTATGAGCAGTGCACTTTCATCTTCACATGCCAAAAGAAATATTCCTAATGCCTTTGGGCAGCCTGACCTCATCTCCCAGCAAACAAGTTCAGATTTATCAGAAACACCTATAGGCTGTCTTGTCATGGGGCCACATTTCTGAGAAACATGGAAGAATTGTAATGGATCCTAGCTGAGAGACAGATATCCAGTCTCAGTGTCAGAAGTGTAGGTTTGGACTTGCAAAAGCAGCATTGAGTCCCACAGCTCTACTTACTCTCTGATCAACAAGGATACTTACAGAAACCCCACCCAAAGATACCATCCCAATCCTAAAATCTTTCAAATAAATTGTTGCCCCTTTAGGACCTAGAAGTGCAAGGGCCACTTCAGGCCACTCCTCCACATATGCGGAAAAACAACGCGCATACAAAGTTTTCAAAGGACGGTGGCCAATCATTCAGACGTGTGTGTTCTCCAACCATATGTCTGCTCTGGTACCACCAGACCACTCAGATGTTGGCAAGGGGATAAGTAGCTGGAAAACTGCTTTGCACATGCAGTCAGCATCCATAACAATACTTTCCATGCTATTGTTTCTGTTATATCTAATCCACCACAAACTATTTGGGCCATCCACTTACTGCATCTTATTTTTAGCAAAGTTTATAGGCTAAAGGCTGCTTTTTCTTCTCACATGTACGATACACACAGAAAAATGAGGTTCTGTGTTGATAGCAGCTACTGAATGTTACAAATAATAGCAAAAATATAACTGCTGCTACTATTTGACATGACCTATTTCCAGATAGGAAATGGTCTATCATAGCATAATTGAGAAGATAACCCATTATTAACTTCTGTCTCCAAAACTTCCAAGAAGACTGATTATATGGTTCACCCTGAAACACTGCAATTTCACTAACATATTTGTTGAAGGCAATTGTAATCTATACAGTTCTTCATAGGTCTTGGAATACAATAGCTTTAAATGGAGTAAATGGCTTGCATGTCCTGATATCAAATGAAATGTGACACTATTATATCTTCAAAGGTTACCAACAAATCTCTTTTTCCTGGGTAAACAAAGAAAATCATGACAAGGAGCGAAAAATAAAAATATTTTGAAAACTTGTGAGCCCGGTTGCTCTGCCAACAGCTATGCAGACACTGGGGCTGACTTGTTGCCAGAATCAGCACAACAGTTACAAGTCTCACCTTCTGCAGGCAGAAGCTTGACGATAAAAAAGGAAAAATGTTTCCCTTCTTGCTGCCTTCAGCAGATGACTCCAGCCTACAAGGGAGCCAACCCAAGTGTTTGCAACAGTAATTTGCTGATTTTTTGCTCATTAAAAACTTTGCCAAAGCTTTACTCCATGACCTAAATGGCTGGCTGACCAAATGCCTCTTCCCGGACTGAGGAGGCTGAGCCAGAGATGATGTGCTCTGTTGGCCTCGTGTCCAAAATGGGTAAAATGAGGGGTTTCTGTGTCTCAGCGAGACAAAGCAACACAGAACTGCTGACTGGCTCACAGACACCAGGGGCCACCTGGGGCACAATATGAGGTGCTGTTCTACCAGCACAGCAAGGTCATCCCTTCAACACAGTCAGCAAGGGCCCTGTCATACCACCCTGGTATGTATTCTGAGGACACTTAAGACAAAGCAATAGTTTAGGAAGCTACAGCTAGCTCTACCCCCTCCTGCACTAGGGCACTAGGAGAATATAATAGTGCAGGCAGGCTCATGGCTTTTACATAGCAAAGAGCAGGTTTGAAAGCAGTGCCCATGTTCTGACTTGCTAGTCCTACCTCTAGCATCAGGACGAAAGAAAAGTGTCTGCCCATCATGGCTACCAGGAGAAAAGCTTGGGAAAGGATTTAAGGCTCTGGACCTCATGCAGATGGAGAAATCAATACAACCAGATAATACACATTTGTTGAAGTGAGGTGATCAGGGTTCATAGAACTATAGAATCATAGAATGGTATGGGTTGGAAGAGACCTTTAAAGATAATCTAGTTCCAATGCCTCCACCATGGGCAAGGACACCTTCCACTCAATCAGGTTGCTCTAAGCCATGCCCAGCCTGCTCTTGAACATTTGGCTGGAGAGCAGCCCTGCAGACATGGATCTGGGCTTGGTGGTTGGCAGCAAGTGCAGTGTGAGCCAGCAGTGTGCCCTAGCAGCTAAGAGGGCAAAGCACATACTGGGGTGCATCAAACACAACATGATCATCCGGTCAAAAGAGGTGATTATCCCATTCTATTCAGCAGTGGTGTAGCCTCACCTGGAGTACTGTGTGCAGTTATGGGCCCCACAATTTAAGTAGTACATTTAGGTATTCAAATTAATCCAGAGGAGGTCAGCAAAGCTGGTGAAAGGGCTAGAAGGAATGTCCTGTGAAGAGCTACTGTGGATGTTTGGACTTGTCTGGTTTGGAAAAAAGGAGGATGAGGTGTGACCTAATTGCTTTCTAGAGCTTCCTGAGGAGTGGAAGGGGAGAGGGAGGTGCTAAGCTCTTCTGCCTGTGATCCAGTAATAGAATATGTGAAAATGGGTCAAAGCGGCATCAAGGGAGGTCTAGACTGGACATTTGGAAGCATTTCTTTACCAAGACAGTGATCAAACACTGGAACAGGCTTCCTAAAGAGGTGGTTGATACCCCAAGCCTGTCTTTGTGTAAGAAGCATTTTGACAATGCCCTTAATAATATGCTTTAACTTTTGGTCAGCCCTGAATTGGTCAGGCGGTTAGAGTAGATGATCATTGTAGGTCTCTTCCCAACTGAACAACCTATTCTGTTCTTTCATATTCTGTTTCTAGCACTTTCAATGATGGGACATCCAAACTTCTCTGGGCAACATGTTTCAACGTCTCACCACCCTCATCATAAAACAGTTCTTCCTTATATCTAGTCTAAATTCAGCTGCTTTTTGATTAAAAGCATTAACCCTTGTCCTATCCAACAGGCCCTGTTAAAAAGTTTGTCCCTGTCTATCTCTGAAGTCCCCTTTAGGTGCTGGAAGGCTACTATAAGGTCTTCCTGGGGTCTTCTCTTCTCCAGGCTGAACAAACTCAATCCTTCCAGCCTTTCTTGATAAGAGGTGTTCTATTTCTCATATTATCTTTGTGACCCTCCTCTGGACTTGCTCTAACAGGTCCATGTCCTTCTTGTGCTGGAAACCCCAGAGCTGGATGCAGTACTCCAGGTGGGGTCTCACAAGCACAGGGGGACAGAATTGCCTCCCTTAACCTGCTGGCCATGCTGCTTTCGATGCAGCCCAGGATATAGTTGCTTTGTGGGCTGCAAGCACATGTTGACCACTCATGTCCAATTTTTCATCCAACAATATCCTCATGTTCTTCTCCTCAGGGCTGATCTCAATCTCTTCATCCCATAGTCTGTATTATACTGATACTGGTGATTTTGCCAACCCAGTGTTCAATTGTTATTACTGTGTGTAGCTCCCTGGCACCCCCAACTGAGTATCTGTTGGCTTAGCCATTCATCCCACCCCCTTCTGTCTGTGTTATGGGAAATAACATCGATTTAGGAAAAAACAGAATAAAATTACTATGAGTGGGGAATGCTAGGCACCCCTACATTCTTAGCCCTTCCTCCTGACTAGGTGGAAGTGGTTTCCCAACAGCATGTTTGTTCCTTGATGCCAGGAGCAGGCCTGTAACTCCATAATAGAGGATGTCCAGGATGATCACCTCAGAGTGTGGACTCCCTTCCTAAGGACCAAAAACTTACAGCCATCTACATCCCTTTCTACTTCTGATTTTTAATATCTCCCCAATGAGGTGGTCTCCATTTTTCCAAGGCTTAATCTCCATATAAGGTGAAAGCTGGTGAACCATGATTAGGGAGGAGGAGGAACCTAAAGAGGTGATGGCTGCTTCCTCCTTGGTGAAATAGATAAGAAAGGATGACATTCTTCTTTCTCCATGTGGTATGATTTTATAGCCCATTTCCCAATTGCAGAAGCCAAAGAAAGTCATTTGTCATGCCTCTTCCTCCCTGTACACAGAAAGGCAAGCTATCTGTGCATCATGGGGCAGACCTGCTAAGAGGAAACTTAGGGAGGATGTGATGTACCACAAAGAGGCCAGGGAGTTTTTGGTGGGTAAGACACACACCTCTATCATCAGTTCTTACTAGAAAATGACAGTAAAAAGACCAAAGTACCTATGAGGTAATTTAGAGAAACTAGAAGGTTCTGAAAATAACAGAGGTTTTGCCTCTGTAATCATATTGCACTGAGGAAATTCATTATCTTATTTATGGTTTGTTTTTCAGGGTCAGAGAGGACGTGGTACTATATATTGTGAAATACAGGTTGTAATGCTGTAACAGGTTGGGCCACCTCTGTGAGTTTGTCATATAGTCCTGAATAGTTTGTTTTAACTGGGGTGTACTCACCAAGTATACAAAATCAGTTAGAACTTTAATGAAAGCCAGGCCAACATCAGCTGACTTGCAGTGTTTCAATTCTGTAAAACAGTCCAAAGGAGGCTTTGTAAACCTGTTCCAAGATATGAGAACTCAAGTTAAAGAGAACAGCAGCTAAACATGTTAGGATACTTTGTGTGTTTCATTTGGCCAGGTGAAGAGCAAACAAATTTTATTGAAAACATCTGCAAGGGATGGGTAGTATCTGCAGGGCTGTTGTAACAAGATTCATAAATTGTGTCAACAGCTATCAACCAGATATTGCCATTCAGAAGCAAAGTGGCATTTCGTAAGCATACCATGTCTGCACAACAGAAATATCCCAAGAAACAAGTCAGTGTTTATAACAGAAATAAACCCAAGAAACAAGTCAGTGTTTACAACACCGCACAAAGTATCCTCTGCATTCTCACTTGCTTTCAGTGATGGAAATACCGTCACTGGCTCTGCCTTGCATCTCGCTTAGCTTTTTATCAGATCCACGTAACAGTCAGCATTTGAGCTAGCCTCCTGTTACTGTCACCCACCCTATTCTACCGACCTACTTTACATGTCACAGAGATTAATATCTTTGTGCTTCTTTGTCGACCACAAAGGGAATCAGTGGTGATGAAGATGACAGAAGTCTGCCAGGTTACAACAGCCACTGTAAATTCATAAAGCCCAAACTCATGGAGATAGCAAACTATGCTATCAAAGAGAGTTGTCAAACTTGTGAAAACCACCATGGGTGGGAAAATGCCAGGCAGTGCAATGTCACTACTTGGGACAAGGCAGAGAAAGCACAGAGGTGGTGTTTTCTCTCCATCTCAATCTTCCAGTCCTAAAGTTGAGGAATGAATGATCCCAAGAGTGTGAATACTTTCAAGAAAAGCATCCATCTCTCTTCTTGGCTGCAAAAGACATGCAGAAACACTACCTTGTTGTCAGACAGGCCTTCCCATTTCCCTGGGCAAATGTCTAAGCCCCTTAGTCATGACCAGAAATAGTGGGTGACTAAACCAATGCAGGATAGGGTGCATAAAGGTGTGGACAGACACAACTTACCTCTGTTGTGGAATAAAAAGGAAATAGATTTGTAGGATGACAGTGCTGGGGAATGATCAGTGATGTTCCTCAAGGTTGTGTATTACTTTGATCCCTGGACTATTCTTCTGAATACAATACTGCCAAATAATAACAGTAACTATATGGCTACTTACCTCTTAAAACATATATGGCAGGAACTTTCCATTTTACTCATGAGAAAACTGAGGCAGAGTAAACTTAGTAATTTGCTTGTATTTGCCCAGTAAGTGTCAAAACTGGCTCTACGTGTGCAATCTGCATTAAAAGGGGACAGAGATATTGTAGGGGCACAGGTGCTCAAAAATTATATAAACAAACACAAAAACAACCAGTGTTGTGTTCAAACACAGACACAAGAAATTATGGACCCAGTGGTATGATCTGAAGATAGGGCCCTGCTGATCATCTGTCCAAGGACTCCAACATCACTCTCTGACAACTTGGAAACAACAAAATAAACTCCTAAATTACTCTTGAAGCATTGCCAGCATTTGTGGTTTAATGGTTGGGCTGAGCATATTTGGTTATTATCTTAAAGCTTTAGTCCCTAGAATTGGATTATTACCTGAGAATTTTACCTGCTTTCATCTGAAAGCCCTTGTAGTCACAGGGGGAGAAAACACATGAAGGAACAAAAGAAGGGGAAAGCATATGGGTATAAAGGAAAAAAATAAAGGTAGCCCAGGAGGAATGATTTTGGGAGCCTGATGATTTTTAAGCAAATGCCTTAATTTGCTGGTCTGACTCAGGTTTTGAGCAAATGGGCATATTTCTTGTCACCATTAATTTGAGTGGTTTTTCAAGTCCTGAGGATTTTTATAGTCCCCAGCCTTCTGTCAGGCCTCCAAAGATGGTGTGCACCTGAGAAACATGTGCTTCCATATAAGCCAACTTTTCTTTAAAATTAATATCCACAGATAGTCTAAAAGATGAATTTCATTAAGATCAGTTTGGAAGTTGTTTGCCCAGAACTGGGTAAATAACTTTGTTGACCCACAATCTCTTCTTGTATGTCAGTGTGAATTGCTATGGGCAAACCTCATGCACTGAAGAAGTGGCACATCAAGGAGGGAAAGTTTCTTGGGGGGGGCATGTACCACTATTGTCTTGGGGTGGTGGGTACATGGCATTTGCCACATTTCTGTCCTCCTCCACTGCTTCCTTTCAGTTTGAGTAAATCTGACTGATTCTGTGACTAGGTTAGTTTCAAGCAAAGGCGGCTGAAAGGGGTGGGTGGCTAGGGTAGGAATTACAATACCTAGAAACTGAGCATGAGATGGCTGGTGTTTGCTCATGTCAAAGAGACCTTGTGCATCCCAACTTCTGGACGTAGCATCATGATCCCCTGAACTGCTACAGCCTGCCTATAGCTGTTTTGGCACAGAAGTATCTTGACATAGGCAAGATGTGTCACAACATAAGACGAGTGTGTGTTCCATCCATCTAGTTTACTGATAGCTGCCTCCAGGTGCATTGAAAAGTGCTGACAGAAGATACAGAACTATAAATCACTGGTTTGTCATTCAAAGTCTCAGGGAAAATAATAACCCAGCACCCTGTCCTGCACTTTTTCACTTTATGCTCCAAATGGACCTCAGTGTCTCAAATGGGCTATCCATCTTGAGAGCTGTTTTATTGGCAGCTCACTCTGACACACAAGGGCTAAGGGTGCATGCCTGGCCTTAAAAACACCCACTTGAAAGTTTTCTGAAAAAAAGTGTAAAAGTCTGCCTGGCTGTTGGCTTGTTTTCTTGCTCCACTCACAATAACTTTGCATTTGCTGTGTTACTGGAAGCCTATATTGATGAGCCAAAAGTTCCTCTTGAGAAACTTCGCTTCCTCCCCAGCAACTGACAGTCTTCATGGTAGCAGAACCTAGCCCAGCTCTGTGAGACCACCAGGCCAGCACTAAATGCTGCAAGCCTAGTTCAAACCAGTCTGTAGGCATGGTCTGCCATGGCAAATCACATTCTTTTAAACTGTCTGCTACATGAATTTTCAAGCTGTGGATGGGAATGGCCATGGGGGGCAACAAAACGCAACATCAGCATATGAGAGGGTGCAGGGAGGCCAAGGGGGGTCTGTCAGGGAGGGCAGAGGTATGCCAGGAGCAAACACTGACCCTTCAGTTCAGCCATCAGGCCGTGCCCAGAGTGCTGATGGCACCTATAGATAAACAAATAAATAGCCTTTTCTGCATCTCATCCAACTACCTTCTAATTCTCTTCTGTGAGACTGAATGCTGTGGAAGATCCCAGTTTGAAAAAAAAAAGTCATTCCTACACACAATTCATTTCACCTGTGCCAAGAATTTACTTCTTTCATCTTTGCCAATAAGTAAATGCATTTGCTCTTCAATCTAGCACTGCAGGCTCACCTTTTCTCACAATATACACCAGCAAGCAAAAGGGGTGGCTGCCTACCATTGGGAACCAGCAACACTAGTGGCAGAAAAGAGTGAGGATGAGGGTTTTCAAAGACGAACCAAGTTTTACTGTTGTTGCTGAAACACAATGATAAAAGCAAGGCATATGAACATATAATTCCCCCATAAGCACTTGGGTAATCTGCAGGTCAGAACTATGTCACTACTCCTCTAACCACCATCCTTAGAATAGCGTTGTCTAAAATGTTTCTGAATACTTTTTTTCTTACAGGCAAGCATGTTTCCAGCACAGCATCTGATTAAAGGACTCTTTAAAATATTCTGGTGAGGGTAAAACCAAATAGGATATTCCTTCAAAATCCGAATGTTGTCAAAGGGCTGTGCTAAGAAGCATTTGCTGCCCATGACACTGAAGAAAATTTTCCTTCTGAACTGTTCTCTAAATTACTGTATCCTCAGGTAAATCTCCTCTAGTTCTGCCAGCCCAAAGACAAGGGGCATGGCACAATTCATGTCTGCATATATTAATGCTTCTATCCTACAATGGCACTGCTTCTTCTATACCATCTGTTAGGAACAGTCCCTTGGCCACACCACCCTCCAGTGCCTGGACAGTTTGTGCTAACTGGTACAGGTGTTGCTAGTAGGGAGAGCCCAGGTGATATTTTTAAGCTTTTTCTTTTGATTTCTAAATTGTCAATAGCTAGTAATGAACACAAGGCTCAAGCACTACTACAAAGCTCCACCCAGTAGAGGTGGATCTTTCACTGTGGGTTTATTTTTAATTCAAGTAACCAAATGCATATGAGAATCAGAGGAAATACACTATGTAATATCATTACTATTCAGTTCAGTACAGGTGTGATACTCAATGACAATTTCTTTTTATTCCCAAGCAAGCACTGAGGAAGGAAGACAAATGCACTGAGGCTCAGCCAAGTGCATGAATTTGGTCACAGCCTGTGATGTCAAAGGTTGAAACTTGAGGTTGTCTTCCACTCTTGCTGAGGGAGGCAGGAGCCCAGCAAAGCTATTTGGTGGCATACAGTGTACTCAGATGTGTAAAGGCTCCAGCTATCCATGCCAGCTCACCGTGACATGAGACGAGGCAATATATGCTGTGATGTTTGCTCATAGGAGGGAAAATTTGGGACTGAAATGTCAGGGATCAGGTTGTAGGCCTGTTGTCATTTTACTTTAATGATACAGCACACATTTATGAATCTTCCCTTGGATTTCCTGAGTGAAAAAAAAAATATATATACTTAAAGGCTTTAATATGATTTTCAGCTGCTGCTGTATGCCCTATATAGCATGCCAGAGTGAGGCCTAAAGTTGAATTACAGGCAATAGTCAGAACATTGGTATTTGGCTACTGTAATTATTTGCAGCAGTCAAAACCTATGCAGTATTTTGTAGACTCCCATAATACATGGGGTATATATATAGCATTCTATAAAATGAATCTTGAAAGGAGCTGAATATCATTACAACATGGAAATAAATGGGAGAGATAAGATGAACTAAAGGAAAATAGTCTTGACATGCTGTAGCCCAAGACTCTCTCTCATATCCACAATCACTACAATAGCTCCATTGCATGGAAAAGAAAGAAGAATCTCTCCCTTCAGCTTCCTTCAGAGCAAGCAAAAGCACTGGTCAACCTGAGTCTTAACTCTGTGGAAGAACATGATGTGCAGTTCCACAGTTTTGTTAATTCCTCTTACCTGTCTGAGATCAATGTAACTCTTCCTGTACATACAAAGTCTAAAATATCTCATACCAATGAAATTATGGGAATGCATTGGCACCAAGACTTCCATGTCCTGTGTCTTCCATCTAAGAAGCTGAGTCACCTCTTCATCATCTCCCTGTTCTAAAACCATGCTAGATTTAGTCCTGGAATTATCAGATGCCTGGTTGCATGAGAGGTTTAATTTGTTGGAGCCAAAATACACTAATAAATAACAGATACTCATTCTTCATGACCCAAAGTTAACGGGGTTTGTTTTTATTTACAGAACATCCTTATATAGCTTAAACAACTTGCCTGAGCAGAGATGAGATGGGCTGCTGGCAACTGCCTGTCCTTCTGACAGAGTGCCAGGACTGACTGTGCATCGCAGGGTGGAAAACGTAACAGGAGACACTGGGAGGATGTCACGTACCGCAGACAGGGCACAGGGTTTTTTGTGGCTAAGATGACAACAAATGCGCACCTCTGTCATCAATCCCTAGTAGAAAGCCATATCCATGGAGAAATTTAGGGAAACCAAAAAGGTCCTCAAAAACAAGTGAGGTTTTGTTTTTTGAATAATGATAATGTACTGAGGAAAGCCATTATCCTATTTATGGTTTGTTGTTCAGACTCCCAGCCAACAGCACACCATACTCTGTGAATATATACATTCTAATGACATGATGGGGCAGCACACAGATGTTACGGGTTTGTCACACAGTCCTGCATGGTTTGGCTTACCAGCATGTAATTGCCAAGCGTAAGAAGCATTTGCAATTTATAACAACTGCCAGGCCAGTGTCTACTAATTGCTGTAACATGATTGCACATGACAACAAGAGAGAAGGGGAAATAAGAAGGAAGTGATGAAGGGAAGGGTTCAGGGGACCAGTCCAAGGAACAGCAAAACAGAATTCAAAACAATTCAAGTTGAAACCGCATAGCAATTTTGTTTTGTTGAAGCAGAACTGAGACTAGTTTAATTGACTAAAGGATGAAAGGAGAGTCTGATCTCAAATACTGTCAAAGACCACTTGCTGCTTTTCTCTAGGGATGGCCAGGCAATAGGAAACCTTAACAATTAGGATTGTGTATCACTTTGCCTCTTCCCAACAGAACCCGTGAGGTGGAGATGGATTTCTGAATCACCATTCTTGTCCTCCTTTGCATGTGTGCTTCTGTAGCCAAAGACTTCCAAGGTTTTAAAAATTTGGGCATTTTAAATAAAGGTTCCTTCTCCCTTATGCCCATCTAACATGTTACTTCCCAAGAAAAACTTTTAAAGGTGGTAACTATTTGCAATTCCCCTTGACTTTGATTGCAGATTCCTTGAAATTCTTGGCTCTAGTGAGTCCTCCAAATATTTAGGCTTTTCATGAATAGTCTAGGTCTACACAACATGACAAATTAGACAAATGCTCAGAAAAATCGGTTAGAAGACAAAAGGTGAATTGTTGACACTGCACAAGTAGGGATTTACTTGTATGTGGGGCTGGATTTTCAAAGAGTATTGAGTTTTGCAACATTTTAATGTTAGATTCCCACCTCTTCTGCATGATTTTGTATCTTAAGAGACAAATGAAGGAAGACCAAGTGCCTGAACTGGGATCTGAGGTCCAGATGGGCCTTTGTCCTCGCTGCATAAATCTAACCCCTTTTTTATGGCAGGTTTGTCCTGGAGACAACTTCTGAGGGATGTCTGAAACGGAGCTGGAGACCAAGCCAACTCTTCAGCACTGTGGATGACTGGGGCTCAGTGCCCAAGCTCACTTCCCAGCTCTTTTTCATTTGGCAATGTAAATGTACCCTTAGAATCTTTCTGCTGTCTCTGCAAATGAACAAGTACATCCAGAAGCCAATTCAAACTTTGGGAAAGATGCCTTATCTTCTTTTGGGTATGCCTCTGTCCTTCCATTGGTTACAGTGGGAGCCAAGGCAATTTGGTGACTAAATCCTCTTGTAAATTTATGAAAGAAAGGAACAAACTGAGATTCTTGTGGGATTTTTTTTTTCCCCAAATATTTGAAGAGTGTTGAAGAATGCATATTACTGCATGCAGCTTGGTGTGCAAGCTGCAGTGGGAGATGCAGGCTGAGCTCTGGGTGGCAGGAGCCTGAGGCAAGAAGTCATGAACTGCCACCAACTCTTTGCACAGCAAAGGGCATGGGGACCTGTGGCACCAGCCAGGTGACTGGACACTCAGAGACGTGGCAGGAGCCGAGGACTCCACTAGAAGAACCCAGAGTTTTGCGCACATAGACTGTAAGGGTATGAAAGCTCAGGGCTTCCTTTGTTCAGGGTCCCTCCTTGGAGGCACCAGCTCAAGCTGTTGCTGCACCATGATAAAATTGCTTAAAGGAACCAGAGGTCTGAGACTCTGCTATGGGAAACACCGGGTTGAGCTGGTAAGAAAACCGTGTCTGACTGTATGAGAGTGGTGTGTGTAGGGAGTCAGGAGGGGCACCCGCCAGCTCATTGGAGTCACCTGCTGTGAAGGGGTTTTCGTCCCAGCAGTGAAAGTCTTGGGTGGTGGGTTTATGGCTGCCAGAGTGTCTCCTGAGTAGTCAGACAGCAAAGTTTCCTTAGCAAACAGCCATCACATATTTATGAAAATGTTAAAAAATCAGTAACATTTCAAGCACTTTAGAACATATTAGCTTATCTGAAATTTCAACCAGAAATACATTTTTTGTTTTCATTATTATCTGGTTCTGTTTGTAATCAGAAAAAAAAGAAGCATTTTGTATAACCAATCTGAAAGCAGAAATGTCTTTATGCAAATAGCTTCAATAGTACATATGAATGCAGCTGACCAGAAAGGAATTTTTGTCTAGTGACAAAACTGGATATGTCCAAACCTTTTCACACTTCCAAAGAAGGGAGAAGCATGAATTCTTTATTTTAGGGAAGTTAAAGCTTGGGAAACTATCTAGGCTATCAGGTCAGATTGTACCTCCATGTTGTGTGACAGCCACAGATATCTATTTGTGAAGCATCTCATAGAGAAGACAAATAGCAGTGTGTCATTAGCCTTGAATGGCAACTGGAAAGCTCTACCCTTTGAAAAAAAATGAGGTTCTAGACCTCAAAAAAGAATCCCTTTAGCATTTCAGAGAACATGGATTAACATTCATACTAAATTAATCTTTTTTTTTTTTCCATTTCAGTTCTATCAAGCAACTTACCAAGCATCCTGGGTCCTCCCAGCTTGAGGCAACAAATGTTATGTGTTGATGGAAACATTTCAGAAAAAAAATAAATTTAAACCCTCTTCCTGTGGTAAATTTTGATTTTTATGAGAACCACATTTTCCATTTTTAAGATAGAATTTCCAAGCAGCTCTTAACTATGGCTGACAAACATATCCATAACCATCAGGCATCACTGGTTAGCAAATGGAAAGAAAGCTCAGGTTCAAAACAAACAATGTGGGTTTGCAACCTTTTGTGGTTTCATCGTAGGTATCATGATATAACTAGCCTTTTATTCCCCCTAACACCCAACAGCAAGAATTTGTTCACTGTCTCAAAATCTTACAAAGAAAACAAAAATTTGAGCCCTGAATGCTCAACCACCAGCACGCAAGTAAAACCAACACAAAACACGTCTCTCAGTTTTGACTAGTTGGGGTCCTGACTCATGAGTGTCGAAAGTCAGGGGTTGCCAAAACTGCTTTTTTGTCACTAATAATCACTCATCCCAAGGAACTGGTGGTTTACTGTCACATGCCAGGCCTCCAATGCTAGGGGTCGAGGTTCCTTGGTGAGACAGCCTCTCCCAGCTCCAAGACATGTTCTTCCGCATTATCAGAATATTTTTTTTGTGAAGCATCAACTGTAAAATGAATAGGTCTTTCCCTTGATAGACATTATGATTTTTTTTTTTGATTGACTTTGTTAGCCACAGAAATTTTGGAATATTTCAAGACCACTGATAACTGAGCAGGATGGAAAAGAGCACAAGTACATCCAGCCTGATATTTGTTTGGTTTTAATTACTTTCTCTGCTATGACTAGAGACTTGTGGAATTATCCTCTCAGTGGAAATAAAGTTTAGCAGTTGGGCTTTACTATCAAAATACTTAGCTTAGTCATAAGGGTTGGGGAAAAAATTCACAGGATGAGCTGACAGTTGCACTGAGTTGTCTGGTAACCAAAGGTACATTCTTCAGAAGTGCTCAGATAAGTTGCATTTTCTAATGTGTTTTCATTCTCTACCCTCTCCATGATAGAACAGTCCCAAAATTAGTCACTTGGGTTTCTGTATTGCCTCTTACAAGCAGATTCAGGCTGTCCATAAACACCACCTCCCTCAGAGAAGGCAATGCAGTGTCCTTCTATGGCAGCCATTCCATGGAAGAAACTCCCACAAGAAAAGACTCCAGCCCATTTTCTGCTTGGCAATATCTCTGCACTACCAAGCAAGTCCACTTCAAGCACAAAAACCAATGTCCATTTTCTCCTCCCAGCTTCCTCCAGGAATATGGTAATCTCAGAACTACCCCAAAAATAGTCCTACAAGCAGGTCATATGGACAGAAATTTAGTGCAAATATCTTTCGTGACTGAGCACTTGAGCCAAAGGGCCAGATGCCCAGAGGGGGATTCATCTTTACTAACATCAGACAACTACTGTATAATCATGTCAATGCAAGAAAGAAAATTTTTACAGTGAGTACAGTCGTTCACTGGAACAACCTCCATAGGGGCATGGAGATGTTCCCATCACTGGAGGTTTTCCAGATGTGACTGGACAGGGTGCTAGACAACTTCGTTAAGGCTCCCTTTTCCCCAGTAAATTGGACCAGATGATCTTACAAGTTTCCTTTCAGCCTGGACTATTCCATAATCCAATGACACATATCAACACATTAAGTAGTAATCCAGACTCCTTTGTGATTTTAAGCTGGTAAAAGGACTAAAAACCAAGTCTTACAAGGAGCAGCTGAGGGAGCTGGGGTTGTTTAGCCTAGAGAAAATGAGGATCAGGGGAGACCTTATCACTCTCTACAACTACCTGAAAGGAGATTGTAGGGAGGTGGGGCTCAGTCTCTTCTCTCAGGTAACAAGCGACAGAACAAGAGGAAACTGTCTGAGCTAGACTCATGGCACATGCTCAGCCTGTCCATTAATGGTTTCAAGCTGTCTTCATACCTGAGGACAAACAAACCAACAGAGGTAGTCAGCGGTGGGCCTTGGGCTGAGAGGTGTCTGTATTCCTCTAATGGGCTGATAATGCCATCTTCAGCATGAAGTAGTATGTGCTACCATATTATCAAATACTGATAGTTATACACAGGCTAAGGACCTTGTCCTGCACCTTTCAGGAAAGGAAAAGTGAAGTGCTATACTATTAGCCACTAGCAGAAGAAACAGATTTTATCTACATAAACACACTGCTTTTACATTCTGCTAGCAATTTTTTTGTCTCATAAAATAAATCTGATAATATCTCTGTACATTGCTTTCTGACTCTGAATCTCAAAAAAAGCCAATAACCCAGTAAGAAGTCCTAGCCATTAATTTTCCTCTTGATTCTTACCCATTAGTGTATCAAAGCGGCAATTTTCCAAACAGCCATTCATTTTGACAAATGCATTTTACTGACCCCTTTTACAGAGGCCAGACATTGGAGGATATGTCAAAGTTTCTGTGGAAAATTACCTCACTGTTAAGTAGTAAGGTCACCAGATGTCTCCATCTCAGCCACCCATAAAACATTTTGATTTGTCAGATACACTGGCTTCTATAAAAGTTCAAGGTAAGAATAGCCATGGGAATAACAAGCCTTGTCATCTTCATTCAGTTCTTAGCAACAGTCAGTAACGAAAGTGCCATCTTCCCATTTGATTCTTGTACTTTCAAAAATCATAATACCATTATGATAACTACATAATGCCATTAGCCTTAAAAGATTTTTCAATAACTAGGAATGACAGTTTAAATAATTGCCTAATTGGAAATCAGCATCAAGATTTTTGGTATCCAATTTTGGCTTTAAAATCCTTAGACTGCAACATCTGTGATGTCTAAACTCATCTCTCCAAGTAACCCAAAAGCTTTGTGAAACTGTGAACTTGAGAACTCTGTTGGATAGGAAAGGTTTGCTTCACGTCAAAATCCACAACTTTACCTTTAACTTCCAGGCTTGTATGCTCATCCCTAATATAAAAGACATGTCCATTTGAAACTCTCTACCTACTATGAGAATATAACTCCAAGAAAAAAGATATCTGAGTATAGACAACCTTTCTACAGCATTTAGAAGTCTTATTTATGTGCCCTTTTCTTTTTCCGTAAAAGGCTGGTGGAGTTGTCAGTGATCAGTACAAAGATTAAAGCTGAGCAGAAGAAGTGGTATAAAGCTATGCATAAGCTACCGAGGTACTGAAAAATGGAGTAATATAAAACAGCAATAAAAACTGGACCGGATGTACTCACTCATCGCTAGACACGTTACATGATTAATCACTTGTCCTCATTGTAACAACGAAGCCAGGAAATCCACAAAACCTCAGTATGTATGTAATAGTGCATTTCTAGCTAACAAATTACAGCTATCAAGCTACAGAAAGAAGCATGCACTACATTTACTATAATTTAACATACTGACCTTCCCTAAAACCTGGCAAAGTTTGCTACCATGCAAGCCCATAACATCAAAACTCTTTATTTGAACAAGGGTAAAAATTCGAGCAGTTAGCATTTACATGAGATTCAGCCAGAAAGACCAAGATGGCTCAGGGCAATTTATGTAAAGTAGTTCATGGTGAAGGTGCTTCTGATGGTCAAGTGAGGCCAAGATACCCATCGCTAACCATAAACAGAGCAAACACTCTAAACAGGTTGTGGTGGCATTACCTGGAGCCAAAGCACAAGCCTGGCTGCATTTCATTTCAAACCACTGACCAACCCTACTGCCATTTGGAAAGTATGGCTGACATCCGATTGTGGGCCGCCCTGTGAGGTTCACCAAACCACCAGCAGCAGAGTGGTTATGCTGCTTTCTTCAAAACATTTTTGTGGCTTTCTTGAGGACACAGCATTTGTCAGGTGAGTAGCACAGCCAGGATGGTTTTACCTCCTTGTTGCCATTATCTGTGTTTTGGTGCCGCCCCTGAGGCCTCCCTTCTGCTCAGCTGCATATAGACTGTATGAAGAACCATTCTCTGGAGGGGCTGTAGGCATCACAACATATTTTAAGTCTAACAAGGAGCATTTTCAGTCTGAACTCCCATACACCAAGCAGGAAATAGCACCCAGTAATTTATATAACCCTACTTAAAGTATTTTTTATTTCTTTCAAATATAACTTAACATTTTTACCTTTTAAGCTGCAAATTTGTGTCAATCCATAACCAGTAGTTTCTCAATGGTAGAGGACTTCAATTCTGAAATGGTTATTTCAGGTCCTCTCAAGAGGTGGTTAATTATCGGTTGAATTAGCTATTTGCACCTCAATTAACCCATTACCACCTAACTTGCCTGTTAACATCTATCTTCAGCACATCATCCTCTGCTCCTGACCTCTTTCCTCAGAGCCTTATCAATCAAATTCAGCTTGGCAGAAGACTCCTCCTTCACACAGAGGAGAAAGGAAAACAATTCCCACCACCTCCCTGTCCAAAGGGCAGGAAGTGTAAGTCAGCTTCACAAAATGAGAAACAAAGAGGCCTAAGACCGGACATGTACCTAAAAGACCTTCCAGAAGCTCCATGTCAGAGCTGTGTGGAGAATTCCCTTAGTCCAGGTAATCACAGTGTTACACACATCATGCATCTTAGCACAGTCTTTACTCATCTGATTTCTATGCCGAAGTCATGCCCTTGGGAAAAAATACAAAGAGGGATATTACCATGTGGAACTTCAGATCCTTGCATTTCTCATGTTGTCTTTGGGAATTCCTAGACTTCCTGGCCCGGTAGCCATGGGATTGCTACTGCCTTGAAGGTTAGACATCATCTAGAACAGGGAGAGGAGAACATACAAGAGTCCTTGTAGGGCACAGGTCTTGCCTCACGTCAAAGCAAGGCATCAGCAGAGATAGGTACTGAAAACAGATTCACAGGCAAACTGAAAATAAAGCCCTTCAGGTCTCACCTATCAGGTCTCACCTGATTTTTATCAGCCATGTGACTTGGTCAGTGGCAGTTCACTCTCTGCATTTCAATGGAGAGGGAGAGGCTGAGCAGCAGAGGACTGGCTGTTTGCCTTCTCCTGGCTGCTATGCTCCTGTCCAGATTGACCCTTTTCTACAGATATTTCATCTTCTTTGAGGGTATCAAACCTTCTTCAGGGTCAAAGAGATGTCTGGAGCATAGAACCTGCAGCTGGTAGACTCTATAGGGCAGAGAACAGTAACAAAGCCAAGTTAGGGAAGCAAAATGCAGAGAAGTTCCATGGAACAGGTGCCAAGGATATCCTGTGGTATCTGTGCAACCCACAATCTCTGCTGAAAATTGCTGGACTGAGAAGGTGGATTAGTTCAAAAGGTCCACCCAGTAAGGATACTACAACCAAGAAGAAAGAAAATCTTCGCAAACTTTATGCTTCTCAACACCACAATACTGTAGAAACTGCAAATTTAAAAACAGATACAGAATTTAGGATGATTGTGTTTGAACATTGGACTTGCAAACAGAAGAGTTGGTAGGAAATTAATTTATGTTCAAATTAAGTGAGCTGCCAGAGTCAAGAATGTGTTATGACCACAGTTCATTCTTTCTTTTTCTCCTTGTTAATTAGATACAATTACATGAGCTTTAGTTTTACTGCACTTCCAGTCTAATTATTGACAAAAGGTTCACATTTTAAAAAAAGAAAATTGAAAATGAATGATGGAAACAATGAACCTTCTCATTGCTGCCATGTATTCAGATTAATGGTTATTCCGCTAATTAATCTAAATCACTCATCCAGTGTAATTTGGATGACTAGAGCAAGTATGACTCCTTTATGTACTCATATTTTCTCTTAACAGTTGTTGCAAGCTAATACACAGAGAAAAATAAAGTAATATTTCAAACATGCAGACTACAAGGTGGGCATATACCATAATCAGTGGCGCTCCTACACTTGAACAAGAAAAATAATCTCACAAAATAATTTTAAACAAAAATTACCGAATTCTCTGAAACCATGTCTCTAGGAGACTCTCACAAGCACTTCGATCATACTGATGAGGGCCCTCCAGACTCCCTGGGGAATTTCCAACACCCACCTCTTTATTTTCTCAGACAGTCACAGGAAAAGAGGTTTTGTTGAAGATGCCAGTGTGTACTAGGCTTGTCAGGATGTCTCAGGCTTAACCCTTTGATGACTCTGACTGCCCTGAAGATACAATCTTCACATCACGTTTACAGAAATGAATTGGGACACAACCAGACTTCTGAACCTCCTAAGCTAGAAGAATGAAAAATGTTCATGATTTGTTGCCACAGAAATATTAACTAAGCAACTCAGCAAGGTCTGCAACAGTTAGCTTTGATGGTCTCTTATGCTGGGTGCCTTTTAACACCAATGGATTCAGCTGTGAATTGTAACTCTGCTCTGATACATACTGCATAACATACTGTAAAGATTTCAACAGGTCGGCTGACTATTGCCATTTCTCTTTACATAATTTCTCCAAACAACTACATTCTGATGAGCTGCCTTTACAGTTTGTTTTCCACAGAGCCATATTCTAATTTCCCAGATAAACTTTACATGTCTTCTCTGACTTCCAGCATGAAGAGCTGGTTCTTTGCTGTATTTCTGTCCAAATTGTTAGCATTTCTGTAGCATCATGAATACTACATCTGATTTTGTGTGGTTAGTCAATTGCTGCAGCATCTGTTCAGAGCACAATACCATGGGGCAATAATGATAACACAATCTTTTCAGAAACAGACACTGGCTGTTACTAACAGGTCACTCACTACCTATCTAAATTAAGACCTGATGCAAGTGCTGGGATTTTGCCAGCTTTCAAAAGGACTGAGCTTTGCCCTGTGTTCAGTAGCTGCCATTGCACAGCACACTGCACATATCTGTATGAACTACGTGGTATGTTCAAGTTGCATTATACTTCAGTATCAGCTTAAAAGTTACTTTCAGATCAGCATAAAATCCAAGTGTTTTGCAAGCAATAGATTGGGTTCCAAACCAAAGCAACCACAGATTACTTTCCTACAGGAGTGAAAAACTCAGCCAAAAGTAAGTTTAGTTCTTCTTTGCTGCTTGATGATTTCTGGTAGGCAACCCTTATTCCATAGCCTCCCAGCTAAGAAGACTCCCCTTGCTGGTTTTTAACCACTTCCACCAGCCAAGAACGAGAAGGCCAGAAGTCACACCAGGACAAGAGAGTAGGGTCAAAACAGAAGCCAAAGAAGGTAGCCATACTACCTTCAGAAATAAAGTAGAAAGCAGCAATGGCCACAAGGAAAGTGTAGAAGACTTAGAAGTTAAATGAGGTGGAGGCTGTACAAAGTAAGAGATTGGCAATCAGTGGGCTATAGGGGCAGATAGCAGAAAAAAAGGTACAGCATTATCACACCACTTCTTTTCTCAATATTAATCTTATTCCTGGTTGAAGCACTGGGATTTCAAGAAACCAAGTCAAACAAGGTGTACAAGTGTTCTTTTTGTCCGTTCTTAATTAAAAACGAACAAGCAAACCAACCCAAATAAATGCACACAAAGCTCCCTCACAGTCCTAGAAGCAGCAGTGACTCTTGGAGGGATGAAGGCAATACAGACTATATGTTTTGACTCCATAAAGGCCCCAGTTTGTTTTCACAGTTTCTGTGGAAAGGTGTTGTGTGGTCATGGAGTAGATAGCCAGTACTTTGACTACAGACACGGTCTCATGCTTGTCACTGTTAGTTCCCTTGCCCTAAACAAGTCACACGCTTCGTGGTTTGCCTTAACAGCAGGGGAAGAGACAGCATTTGATTAATATGGTGCTCAATAACCAGTAAGGTCAGTGCTCTGGGTACATTTCTTCAGCCTTGGCATGACTCACTTTCCGTAGCCACCTTCCAATCACAGGCTCAGAGCAGTAGCCAGCATGGAATTCAGTCACACCAGAAGCTCAGGCTAGGGAGCGAGAGGAAGGACCAAGCAACAGCAGCAGGAGATGGAGTCGCACACAAACTATGGACTAGCTGGAGACTTAACTCTCAATTTAATACACCAAGGTTAAACAAAGTGCATGGATACTGTTCTGTGGTTGAATAAAGCCAGCCAGAACCAGACTGCTGAATGAAAGAAAAATACAGTCCAGGCAGGAAGAAAAAAACTCAGACTAATCTTCCACATGAATATCCTCTTCTTTCCCTTTACAAAAATCTTTTTTTTGTTCCCAAACTTGCTACTCATCTTTATTTTTTGGCTGTACAATGTTTGAAGAATAAGTTATATGCTTACTTGCTTCAGTTAACATAAATTTTCTATATGATTGACCATGAGGTATTACTCAAACAAAAAAATCTTTCAAACAGATACAGTAATAAAACAAAAGAATGCTCCTTTTGGACGCAATCTCTAAATACTACAGAAACCTCCTTTAAACAACCATTGCAGAAATAATAAAGGAGTGTTGCCCCTGGTTACTGGTTTAAAAATAACTTCAGCAAAAAAATTTCCTAATTCTTGAAATGCAACCCAGCTGAGGGTAGTAGATTCACAACTTATACATCAGAAGATATTAGATCAGCTATTTGCAGTGGCAGTACTTCTAAATCTTAGACATCATACTTGTGTGCATCATCTCAGCTCAGTATCACTATTTTGGGGTACTCAGCAATATGCTGTTTGGTAGATTTCACAAGATACCAAAACACTTAAGGATTTTGAATAAACCTGTGAAACTCCATGTTTCATACGTTTTCATTAGCAGTGTGTTCTTGCATCTCTCCAGAAGACTCTAAAGATAGCTTCTACGCCAATTCCCCAGACACTATGTGCCAGATCCAACCGCAGTCCACATGAAGTATCAAGGCAACCTTCCTAACCTAACTTCCAGGCAAGATGAGGCTGAGGCAGACTTGTTATCTTATCCTACAAGTGTTCAGATTAGAGACCATGTGACACTTTACTGCATGTAAGCAGAACTACGGGTTCACCTTCCAGCCCAAAGACAGTGAAACACCAGCTGAATTCTGTAAGAAGTGTGCCACCTACTGATGCACTCTTTACTATACCATTCTTCAAGCACCTTCACACAAGCATTGACCAAGACCAGCCTGTGTTAGCTGAAAAGCAAAATAATATTCCATGAATTCACAAGAAAGGACAGCACTCTTGAAGCCAGTGAAATGTGTTTTATTTTAAGCCACTGCTAAAACAAGGACAAATTTAGTGCAACCTGGAGTTCATAATCTGAAAACTGAATATAGTTAAATTACTAAAATGGCAAAACTTGTCACCATTATACAGTACAAGACCTTTATATTCATTGAGTACAGTTACATAAACATTTATAGTTATTCAAACTGCTTTTGGTATACAATTGCGTCACTAACTGGGCTGTGAATTACTGTAACACTGCACAAATAAGCAGCAGTTCCAGCAAATTATAATAAATTTTAGTATTAAATACTATTCAGACATTAAAACAGAACAAAGGCCCTCTAAAGCTACAACTCCATCTATACAACAGGAATGTACAAAGATGGTACAAAATAAAGTGACTACAGTGGCTGGGCTCTGTACTTGCCTCTTCAGAGCTCAAGTACAGCAAATGTTGACAGTAGTGGCTCTTGCTGAAAAGCCAAAATTAATACACTAAAAACCATTCCTGAATCTTGTATTTTTCTTTGTAAATCAACTGTCTAACACTAAGGGAATTTGCGCTGGTGACAGTGTTTACTGTGTTCCCATCTCCAACAGTATGCGGCAATTCACTGCAAAGGTCCCAGGCAGTTACGTTAGAAAACGTAACGTTTAAAATCTGATACCATTTTTGAGAGACCTAATTAGTCTCGGAATGTGGGTTGCTGGGTTTGGGGGTTTTGGTTGGTTTTTTTTCTAAAAAGCTTACACAATCTTTTAAAACTCAAGAACAAAGATACTACAGAAACTGCATTCAAGTACATCGTCTGAGCTACATTTTCACATCCCTGTTTTGAGACAGCAAATCGTCTTTAATTTTAGCATATGGGTTTGAGTTTTGTTTGGTTATTTTAAGGCTTTGTGCAATACCTCTGTATTATTTACACACCCTGTTCTGAATGTTTAAGCTTGTTTTATATGTGGCCACTTTTAATTGTTAATTTATAGAGGGACTATTTTCAAAGTGCTTTTTCTACAGAATCTTACAACACATCCCAACACTTCCATTTCTCAGAACATCAAATGTATTTATAAAGTGTTTGGGTGATTTCTGAAACAATAACACCACTGGATATATTCTCAACTTAAAAATTTAATTACCAAGGTTTCCCACACAGAAAAGCAAGATGAAACAAACTCTACCTTATTATGTTTGTTTGTGAAGCAGAGTTGTCCAGTTTAAACGGACCAAAACGTGGCCCTTCATGTTTCTACAGTTTTCACTTACACTTCTGTGTTCATGGTAAGGATGTTTACATAAACTCAGTAATAGTGTAATTTAAGACTGGCATTAGCAAAGAACAGCTTTCTCACTAATATGGCAGACAGCACCAGTTAGATATCAGCAAAGTTTTCCAAAGATTATTACACTGCAATAATTTTGCCAGGCTAGTTTAATGCTTTGCCAATTTCAAACCCCAGGAGAAAAGTCAAGTCATCCAGAACAAATTTAGAACAATTTATGTAGAAAATTGAGGGGGTTGGGGGTTTTCTTTTGCTTGTTTTCAGTAACAATGAAGTATTTTATAACATTTTCCTCAAGTAAATGCTACTTTCCTCAGAGGCTAATAAACCAATTTCTCCTTTAATATAACACCAATTAATAGTTACACAAGTTACACAACATATTCAATGCATTCTGAAAACAAGATTCAATTTATAAAAATAATTTTTAGTGCAATTATTATCTGCTTAACTTTCTGAACAGTTGTAGGCTTTGGGAATCACACCATCCTCTGCCTTTCCCCACGAAACCAGTTAAGAAGAAAAACCACTTCACCAATTTTATGAAATCCAACAAAATTAATTAAAATATTAAAAAATGGCTGTCCCTGTGGTGTGTTTTGTTGGTTGTGTTTTGTCATGGGTTTTTGGTTTCAAATGTACAGCTTTGCACATTTACAATACCTTCAATATCCTTCTCAATTTGGACGTGTACAGAAACACTTTCTATTATTACTGTTTCCTCATGTCCTGAAATTCCATTTGGTGAGGAAAATTTAGCCCCTAGGCACTGCTTTTAGTATTTTATTTTCTTGATATTTCTATTTTATAGATAAATTTGTACAAGTATATTACTGATGTGTTAAAGGGAAGATGTTACAGCCAGAAAATGTTTTAAAATTTTTGCCTAAAATAATATTGAAAGTCAACCTTAAAAAAAAAAGGAAGGAGTATGGGGGCTGGGGGAGAAAAAAAAATCCAGACAACTTTTGTACAATTCTTAAAAATATTTGCTACTAGCACCCTCTTCTGAATACAGGAATTAAGCAAACTTCCTCTGCCCTGCATTTGGCTTTAGAGAAAAAACATTCCTGACCCCTGGCATTATATTACCTGTTACAAGACAAAAGACCTTGAAGTGGTTTTTGGTCTTTTTGTCACATGGCATACATAGATTTTTCAATCAGTGAAATGATATACAAAGTGAGGTAACAGACTATAAGCATAACAGATATTTTATTTAGTGGCAAAAGTTTGCATTCTAAGTTCATACTGGTGAGATCTCATACACATACATACCTGGGCATGTATGCACGTGTGAACACTTGTGTATGCACGTACAAAACCATTAAAAATCCTTAGCTCTTTGAGAACTGAACTTTGTGAGATCCAAGGCAGAAGCTGAGATGACAAACGAGGGCTAAAACAAACCAGGTCTCCTCGAAAAGGCCAGTGGAATGCCTCCCTGAAACATGACAGCACTGCGAGGAGAGTGCTCGTGAGTTTACCAGTGTGACACCTCATCTTAATTCAGATCAGAATTGTACGTATGCCATTAAAATTCTATCTCTCTTCTTGTTTGGGATCATGAACTTATGCACCATATCAACAGGACTTATTTGTTCATCCAAAATAAGTAAGGCTCTGTAACTCCTTTGCAAGTGATATGAGTTTTGAGGTGGCAACCTTGTAATTACCAGCATGAGCCTTTTTCTCTGAAAGTATATATAAAAAACAAAGCCCCAAAACCATTTTCAAACCACAGGATATGTAAAGGTCCAGATTTCCCTTCAGACGGAAAGGCAAGTCAGCAGCATGGGTGAGAAACCTGACGAGACTGCTAAAAAGATTTGATTAAAAGTGCCTTTTAAAAAAATTCAGTGAAGGTAGTTAACAAAAACAAAAAATCAATTTGCAAGAAATTTCCCCTTTACATTTTAATTGGCTTTCTTTGTTAAATGCTTACGTGCTCACTGAGTAACAAATTTGTCTGTTACTGAAAGGAAAATTCCTATGTGGCTGTTAAGAAATAAAGAATTAAGACTAATCAAAATTGATGGCCAAAAATTTCTATCTGCTACTTTTAACAGATCTGTGTGAGAGACTAACATACGAATTCTTTGACACAGAATTAGTGCCATAGAAGTATCTGCATACAAAAAGCTTCAGTAAAAAATTCAGCAATTTAAATTTGATTGGCAAGCTTCAGGAAACCTTGCTGAAGAATTCTGCATGAAATTATGCTCAGCTACCCACTCTGCCCTTCCATCAGAAGTGACCAGCTCTATAGTAGTCAACAAAAGGGACCATGTATTTGCACCTCAACAATTTCAGAGCACAGTCTCCTATAGTTAATACCTCCACATAAAGTTAAAACTGACAAAGGTGGCAACGAAGCCAGACTGTATTAAGGGGCTGCTTGGGCAGGTCACACTTTACTTCCTGACAATGGTGCTCTTGGGCATGTAGTGCCTGGCCCAGATCAGGATTATTTCCATTGTCTGCAGCAAGGTATTCCAGAATAGACTCATGCAGAAATCAGTGCTCTTAGTCCCACTACGAATATAGCACACATATGAGTGGGCACAAGAGCTATCCTGGCACAGTGGGAATCCTGAATATCATGCCTGAGACTGTCTCCTCTGAACTACTATCACAGACAAGGGGGTTTTATCATAAATATTTCAATGGTCTGAACACAGCAGTAAATACAAGTTATGCGTGGGTGGACAATACCGAGTATGGACTGAATAAACATACCATGTGCACAGAATCACAAAGCACAGCACAGCTATTTCGACTTTCACCTCAAAGTCTTTTAAATGCTGACTATTACTTAAACATTCACTAGCTGAATTTTACTTTACACATCTGTGTTCTTTCCATCTCCTTTCGAAAGAGGAATGAAGTGAAGAGTGTTGCAACTTCGGATTTTTCAGACATTTTCCAGAAGCCAAGCGACCAAAGATTTATTTAGAGCTTGCTCTCCATCAGATGCCTTCTCTATCATCTCACAATACTTCAGCACTGCTTGCAAGAGATCCCCAACTTTCCAATCTCTTTCTCGCAGTCTTCTGGAAAGCTAAAGGGGAGACAGAGGAACACAAAACAAAATATTTTGACTGGGACATCCTGATTAACAGTTACAGAAGTTATTCTTGAAACATTAGGTCATAAGAGATCAGTTGTAATGAGTTAATCACGATTCCCACATCTATAAAAACAAAAACTTCCGCGAGAATCAGGCACTCTTCCTTAAGACAGTTTTCACAGCACTTTCCTCTGGAGGGAGCAACATTTTCACATTATGTGGTACCACAGGTATGAGGGCTGTGGTTCATCAGGACTGCAGAAAACAGGAAATTCTGAACACAAGATTAAGACATATGCCACCCCTCCCATGCCAATAATGCAGATATAAAAAGACAAAACTCAGTCTTAATAAAAGGATGTGGATTTTCCTTTCACAACATATAGTGTGGTTCGGGTGGCACAGATGCTACCCTCAATGAAAACAGTGTCTTCAGAGCTGGGAAATTATAACATCTTGGCACAGAAGAAAAGTTGATGATTAAGTTAAACTACCACTCAGGACCAGAGATCAGCACAGCTGAAAACATTCTTTTTTCGCCCAGGGTCCAGGCAAAAAAATCTTCCATTGCTTATGTGTCAAGCTGAGCTATAGGTAAGAAAACGTGCCCTGAGAAAAGAATGAATTTGCCAGTTTGCCCAGGAGTAAAAAAAAAAAAACAACAAAAAAAAAACTTTTAAGGTTTTTTTAAAAAAAATTTAAGAAACCTTAAAAAATCCAACACCCACACATACAAACTTTATTCTCTGTAGTTTTCCAGACATCTGTGAATGCTGCATTTAGTAATCACAATTTAGACACTTCACTTATTCTTTGGAACCGTAGATTCTTATTGGCTTTTATAGTCCCTACCATGACATTCTATATATTAAGTTTAAAAAAAGTCATAAACAGCATTCAGGGAAGTATCTTCCACAGCTACAAAATTAAAAACTCATGAAGTTTCTACTATGAGCCCTGCCAGATTGCAATACAAAATTCTATTAAAAAATGAAAAGGAAGACAGTTTTTCCCTGCCTCTTCACTTAGGTGATATTCCAACAGCAACAAAGGAGGTCATGCAACTGACAGAAGAACGTGGACATAAAAACATGTATAAAGCAATTAACTTCTTGAGCAAACAATTAACTTGAACAAGCAAAAAAAAATCATCTCTAATCCTGAGCACAATTTACCCTGAACGCCAAAACATTTCTCAGTGGCAAAAAAGCACATCTTTTCTACATATAACAAGACTGAAATCCGTAGTTATTTCTGTGAATTTTAGAACAGAGCACAGGAAGTAAGAGGTTCATACTCTATAGCACACAATTTTGTAAATGGTGTTTGTTGGTTTTTAAAAGAATGGACATTTTTCTTTCCTCTGCTAGAGGAAAGTTTGGCTAATATCCAAACACCCACCTACATTTCAGCATAAAATTCTATCCAAAGAAGACTCCACCATGGTAAAACTACAGAGCTGGCACCTGCCTTCACTAATCTGTTCTATTTTAACTTAGAGTTCAAAGTTTAATCTCACTATTTCTTTAGATGACTAATCTGTTTCTTACTGTCAGACCAGTGAAATGTTAAGAGTTTAATCAGAATAGGAATCTTAAACCAGCTAGGTAAGGTCTGAGTAAAAACTGAATATATATGTTTTGTTTAATCCAGGCACTTGCATATCCACTTTGTCAGGCTTCTCAAAGAAGAACTGTCTATTCTAATTTGCTGGTTTCTTGTTATAGCTCCTAACACATGTAGTTTGTTTCAAACATCAGTACTCAACTTCTTTCTGCCTTGCTGAGCATAACATGCACCCTTAAGTAAGAGTTCACACCCAGCTGCAGCAAGTAACACCTTGCCTGACACACACCAGGAGTATTTTTGCCTTTTGTACAGTCACATCACATCAGTGGCTCAGTGCCCTGCTGTGATCAGCTAACACAAGCCTTTCCTCCCTTCCAGAGAAAACCAGCTGCTTACACCGAACACTACTGGGTTTTTTCAGGGTGACCTGAAGCCCGGGTTCACTCCCAGTAACCGAGGTAAGTTACCGAACACCTGTGTGATGGCCAAACCCCAGAGCTGGCACGGCCAGGTGGGGTTGGTTTCCGCGGGCTGCAGCGCCCTCTGGAGGTGTTAGCTCAGCTGTACAAGTGACAGAGCTGACAGTGACTGTGTCTAATTAAAACCCCTGACTTTGGGACAGAGATCATTCCAACTGGGACGTGGGATGCAATAAAAAAAACTAACAGGTAATCCTGCCGCCGGGGAGGGAAACAGGATTTCAATTTGTCCTAACCTAACTGCACCTGGAGAACTAAAAACAGTCTATAGAACTATGTGAAACAATTAACTACTGTAGCATCTTCAGGACTGCATGAGTACTGCTTGCCTGAAGGTCTTATGTTTCATCTTTAGGTGTCAACTCGGTATCAATTTATGACTGAAGTGTCAAGCAGAAAAATATAATTTTTTTAGGAGTGCATATATAACAAACACTGCTATTTTCCAGCATATGTCACCTTATTAAGGTAGCTAGAGTGGTGCTCAGATACACAGCGAACTAATGGTATCCTTCCTGTGTGTCTTGAGGCATTGGCTCAAATTGTAGCATTACAAGTTTGAAATCTATTAACTCAGAGCCAGCAGAAGAATGAGAGACTCAATGAAAAGTTAAAAAAAGGGGCACCTACCATCTATTTTTTGCCTCACATATTATGTTGCAGTATAAGATACAGGTCTCTCACATATACAAAAAAATTAACACCTGTGGTCCTACCACTGTCCTACCTGAGTATTTGCAACACTGCAATTCACATACAACAAGCATGAAACAGATGAACAGATCTCCAAAAGATGAGGTCAGAATGATTGTAGTCCCTAAGCCCAACTCCTTCACATCAAAAAAACCTCAGAGAATGTTCTCAGGCACGTGAGAACAGACAAAGTGAAGTATTTTCTTCATGACACTTACAAACCTTAACAGAAGGAACATACGCATATAAGGATTAAACCCAACAATTTCAAGTAAAACAGAAATGGAAAAAAGTATTCTCATACTGCCTTCCAGTTTGTGAAAGCACAAAGTCCAATTTAGTGTCAGAACTGATGTACAAAAACCACAATCCGGAAATAATTCTAAAACATAACTAAGCTCTAGAAAAGGAGCATAAGGGATATATTCCTACATGCCTAAAAAACATTTCCTATTTTTCTTGGTTATTTCAAATAAGAATGCAAGACTTCCTGTTCTTGAAATTGAATACACATGCCACACAGTTACACGGGCAAAAAAAACCCCACCCCAAAATCATCATTCATTTTCTGGGCTAGAAAGGGAGAAGAATTAGGGAAATTCAGACCAGGTACCATCTGGACTGGCCTGTAGGTACCTTTCACACTCTTAACACAAGTCTACAGTAACTACGTGCCATGTATTCACACATCCATCTAAGTCTGGGAACCTGTTTTGTCATACTGACCTCTGTAAAACCAAAATAAAGGCATCTAAGAATTAAACAACCTTACTGAACCTCCTTTCCTAATAGCTTTGGTTTCAGTTACTTATAGAATAAAGACATACTTAATATTTACTTAGAAACTAAACTTCTTGCTAACAAGAAAAATGTGTCCTTGCTAACACAAAAACCCTAGGCAGAATATATTAAGTTAGAAATTAATTTGCATGACCAAGTCTTCAGAAAGCTTGGATTTATAGGCAATTAAATAAGTAAAAAATACAAAATTTTCACTGAAGAAAAATGCTGTAATTGCATCCTTTTTGGAGTAAAACACTTGTGAAACAAGCTACCTCAACTTCAATTAGTACTGTTTTATGTACGGTATATACAGAGGCTATACAGGCTTTTCCACTTTGACCTCTCAGCATTTAAACAATTATTTTCCTCAACAGTGAATGCCTCATTATTACTGAGTAGAAACAAAGCAACAGCAGCTGGTATATCACAGCACATGGAAGTCAAGAAAATCCCTCCTCTCTCCCACCACCCGTCAAAGCCGAGTACTTACCAAGACAAACTCCCTCATAGCAGTGTCACGGAAGTGAAGATCAGACACTTCTGTCTCAGAAGCTGCCAGCCACTGGAGCACTGCTCTGAGCTGGGGGTCCACTAGATTTGGTTCCAGATCAATATTCACTATGGATAAAGTCTTTCGAATTTGCTCCAAACCTAACATTAAAAATAAAATCATCAAATCTGTAGCTCTAAATTGTTTCAAAAAAATCGCTGCAGTTCACTGTTTATAGACTATATTACCTTAGAAAACCTAATATACACAGGCAGGATAAAAGGAAAAAATCATGCTGGTCTGAAGTGTTTCACTACTTTCACCTAAGTGCTGTTTATCTCATTTACAACTGTGTGCAAACGTGGCTGAGTATTGAAAGATACCTAACCGATAATATATATTCCAAATGCCAAGGAATTTAACATAGCCTCTCAAACTGGACTGCAATGGCTCTCACATGGTCCATTTCCCACTGATGTTTTTCTCCCTCCATCTGCTGGTTTTATAAAAGTGTGTATTTCAGAATTCTTTCCTGTACTTGTAAGATAGTTTCTGAGATACTCCAAAATATACTGTCAGTTTTACTGAGGCACATCCAATTTTTCAACATTTCTTTTACAGCATAAGTTCCAAAAATTAACTCAGTGCTAAAAGAGCAGTTGTGTTAGTAACACTCAGGAACTACAGTGTTGTCATCTTCTGTTCCCACACCGAGTTTATGTGTCCAGCTAGCACAGGAATCCTTTGTCACACTCTCAGAACCAACAAAGCATGTACATAGTGCTCTCCAAGCTGCTCCTGAAGTCTCTATTTCCAGACTACTGAACTTAACTCTCTAGAAATATGGAATGTATTTGCAACAAAAATGTGCAGTTTACCTCAATCTCACTACTCTTCCAATCAAGGTTATGAAAACTGAGGTATGTATGGGATTCATTCCTAACTGGCAAAGTTAAGCAAGTTGAAATAGATTCCCCCAGGAAGTAAAAGACTAGTGGAACTGTCAAAGAGAAGTGTGCATTTCGTGAGTAACAGTATTTTTCTAGGAGCCCCAAAATCTAATTTCTTTATAGGAGAAAGAGCCAATTATAAAAAAAACCCAATGATGACAACTGCTGGAAAGCTTCGTGGTAATGTATCACTGGGAAATTTTGATATGCAGTTTTACAAAAAATAAATGTACATTTGGTAATAACAAGGCTTTGTTTAAAGTTCTTTAGAGAACAAGGCACAGTCAGCTTAGAAAAAGTCAGACATCTCTAGGTATGTCATGAACACATCTTCCAAATGTGCAAGACCAGGTACAAAGGTTTTCTACCTAGCAGATTATTTAAATGGTCCTACAAAGAAAGCAACAGAAACAGACTTTTCAAAACAATAGTGAGAGGGTAAAGAAATGAAATTGGAAAAAATTTCACTAGAAAATCCTTAGTACAGTAACAAAGCCGTTTGTTGCACTACAGACAGTAGGTGACACCTAAACTGTATAATGAAAAAAACCCCAAACACTATTCTAACTAAGCAATTTTAAAGTTTGAGATGCTAGAACTTTTTTGAGACCAAAAGAAAGCAATGGTATATTTATAAACTAGATGAAATCTACAGAGCAGAAAGTATTTTAATCATAATTCTACTGAGGAAAAAAATACTCAGTAATTTAGTTTTCTTTTAACCTTACAGTCACATCTGATTTAATAAAATAGAATGATGATGTTTATTTATGTTCATTTTTCCAGGAGCTTAAATAGAGAAAAAACACCCAAAACCAAGCCTACACCGAGACTAACTGAAGATGTGCAACATGGCTGAATATCCTCTGTAAGCAAGTAGCAGAGGTTTCTTGAAATGCCGATTCCATCTTCAGAGATACCCAACACACAGAAAAGCTGTTACAACTTGCTCTAACATCAGCTCATCTTAAAACCACCTTCATACACTGTGTGTTCAGGGTGTTTTCATTTCAGTTAACAACCTTTGGTGCTTCAATCAGACTGGAACCAGAGTGCCGAGGTCTTCTACAAAACCAGAAAGCTGTAATAAGATTCTGGACAGACCCTATTCGATACTTCACTATGAAGAAAGAGATTACAGCAAATACATCAAATCCAAGATTTTTTCACTGTTTCTCTTGACTGTCTCCCAAGGTTAACATGCCCAGTTTGAGCAACTTCTTCAGCATCTCGAACACAGCCATGTGGATGTATTGCCACGGCTCCATATCAATTATTTTACAAAAAAGTTATTCTATGCATATAAATTTATACTTTCAACAAGCTGATCAGAGTTCTCTCCCTTAGGTTTTTAAGTACATGTGAGGATCAGAGACTAGCATTTCCCAGAGGCTGCAAATTCCAGTGCATTAAGAGGTGTATGTAGGGTATTAATACATTCTGACACTTGACTGACATCTGTTGTGATGAATAGTGATAATAGTGTTGTCACCTTGTTTTGCAGACTACAGAAGAAAAAATTTAACAAAATAATAAATGCAGAGTACACAGTACAAGAACAGTAGTATATATGCCTGAACTGACATACCTTCTACAGCACCCTTCAAATCTTCATCTTTATCTTCTGTTCCATCACTGTATTTTAAAAATAAAACAAAAATGAAAATACAATCCAATAAATGCACAATAAATGTAGTAAATCCTAAGACTATAATGAAGGTTAAAGGACAGGCAAATCATAAAAAATTAAGAAGTGATCATGAAACGATGCTTTGCTTCTCACACCATTTCACACTAGAAACAGATTTTTCATCAACTTCACAAGATTTGCTCTTAGAACAAGAAAGGAGAAGAGAGAAACAAAGAGAATGATGTCAAACAAGAAGGACTGTAATATGGAGATAGTTTAAAATACAAAAAAACTTACTAAGGAGTTTTGCTTCATATGTGAAAAGGTTGAGCCATCTTATAATACAGATATGCATAGCTATAGGTTATTCAAAGCTCTAAGTCACAAGCATTCTATAAAAATCAATTGCTAAGCGATTTTTAAAGTTTCCACAAGCTAAAGGAAAGAAAAAAACCAACAGAAATCCTGTAGGAAGCAAGCTCTAGTCTGCATGAAAATACATAAATCTAAAGACTCATAAAACTACAAGCAAGAACATGCAAAAAAGGGGCCTTTCATTTTGCAAGCAGAACATTCATCAGTTTAGCATGGCAAAATTTAATCATTCAGGATGGATTAATTAATTAATGAAAAAATCAAACCATGATTAAGTGAGAAGAGTGTGAATAATGTATCAGCATAAAAAATGTGCTGTGTTTTTATTTGCCAAAATGATGATTTCATGCATTACTTAGGAGGAATCCACCTGGTTTATATTTCTCAACTCAACCAACCTGTCTGATGTTGGAAAGGATAAATTCTCCTCATACATATCCCCTTCTAAACCAAGACTGCTCCAGCTACTGCTGTTACCATTACTGCCAGGAGAAGAAGAAAACACAGCTGAACTAGAAAAGAACAACAGCTGAAACTAGAACCTTAATTTTCCTTACAGCTGTTTTGTCAAGACATTTATTGCAAGAGCACTGAAACTTCCCAAACAGGTTTGCTGGAACAGAGTATCAATGTGACTGTCCGCGCTACTGAGGGCAGCAATGTGCAAAATAATGCAGAACTAGTAAGTTTCACTACACAGGTGAAAGTACCAATTTGTATTCATTAATTTTCCAGATCAGTGCTAGCAGGAGTTCTGTCCCTAAGACTGAACACTGCTCATTATTTATACAAGCTCAACAATTTCAAAATGATTACTCACAGGAATATGGATTACAACTGTAATAAGAGTTAATAAAATTATACATTGTGAAGACAGCTGCACAAATAAACTCCTTCCATCTCATTCCAAAAATCCAGCAATGATCCCCAACAGCCTGAGAAGAAGGAATTCTTAGAGTAAATAACTTTTTTTGTTTTTAAATTCTGAATATTGTTCTGCAAGTTCATCTTTTAAAACTCAGGGGGGGTTATAAATCTGTGAAGACAACACTAAAAAGATTATTTCACTCACAGTTCTTAAGAATATTGCATTTATTCCATGACTACATTCAACCCAATGCAAAGAACTGAAAAAATTGAGTACATCCATACACTGGTACATTTTAGTCACTATAAACTGCCAAGTTTATTAAGCCTGTGATTATGCACAAGATCGAGCTACCCATATGATTAAATCTCTGTTCCCCAACTTCATACCTCCCCCAGAGCATGTCTGGAAGCCTTCCAAGAACAGGACTTCCATATATCCAGCATTCTCTGAGAAAGCTAGATTGTCTATGATTGTATGAGAAGCCATGAAGTAACTCCAGAGAACAACTGCTGCAAGATGCTTTCTTCACCTCAGTTCTGTGTGACTGTTAAAGCTCTTTTCCACTCAATACCACTCAAGGCAAGTAGCAAAATGGTGGAACAACACATTTCAAGAGAGACACTTATCTCCTCCACGAATCTGCCAGTAACAGTATCACCTATTGGTGTGCTTTGTTCTCCAGTATGCCTGCTTGGATCCTAATTTCAAAAGAGTGAAGTAACAGCAGGTTAGCAAGCCTGCAATATAAACACATCCTAACAGGAAAGGAATTGCATGAAGCTGCAGGTACTTCAGTCAGCACATTATTGCTTATTTAGACTACACATCCAAAGAACAATCAAACAGTTCTCTCTTTATGCAAACAAGAAAAAAGAACATTAAAGAGCATAAGCTTCCAAAGAAACTCACTTGCAGAGAATGCAAACCTGGTCTTAAGAACATTTCCCAAGCTATTGTGTGAGACCACCACACTACATAGGAATTATTAAATTTGGTTTAAATTACAGGTATAGAAAAGATTTAATGTATCCTATTGATATCAATACTCTGCACTCACACAGCCTCTTTCACTGAAAGTTGTAGATGCATAACACAAGTGGAAGTAAAAGCTGCTCCAGTTCTCAGACTAAAGGAAAAAGTATTTGCAATCTAACAGAGTAACTCTGCACACTACCATTCTGACTAGGTAAGAGACTTAATACCTTTATGGAAGTCAAACTTAGTCTAAAATAATCATACGTATTGTACCATATGATTACCAGCTATGAGAAAGGTATGAGACCTTTTTGCAACATGACCTTTATTTTAAGATGCTAAATTAACAGACTTTATTTAAAAGTCCTGTAACCACAGAACAAGCAATAAACAGACAAAGGCATCATAATGCTTCTATAATGGTTCATGCAGATTTTCAACATGAGCCAGCAGAAGAATAACAAGAAAAGCAAGAGGCTTCTGCTCTGAATTACAACCTAACCCGGATGTTCTGAAAAAACCTACCTCTAAGCCTACGCTTATACCTACACATTAACTGCAGAGAAAGCTTAAGACTATTTTATTTCTAAATTTAAGTCACTAACATTATGTATGAAAAACACAAGACACAAGCACTCCCTTGCATCACTAACTTTACCAAGTTCTCTAAAGAACTTTCATTCACATGGAACTGCCCATGGGAAGTGGTGAATTAATTCCTTGTTTTGCTTGTGTGTGGCTTTAGCTTTACCCATTTAAACTGTGTTTATCTCAACCCACGAGTTTTCTCACTTTTATTCTTCCTGTTCTCTCCCCCATCCCACATTGTAAGGAGTGAGTGACTGGCTGTATGGGCTTGGCTGCCAGCTGGGGTTAAACCACAACAACAGTGCTACTACTGAATCTTGTGTAGTTACAGGTCTCCCCTGGCTATCTTTTTTTTCACTCAGGGCAATAAGCCCAGATCCTGTCACTTCCACCTGCTAAACCTCAGCAACACAAATGAACACATGCGCTGCTACCAAGCCACAGTTAGTTCTGTAAAACAAGCTGATCAACTTGTGTATGCCAGTCTCTTCTGCCAACACCTTGCTGTACAAATTATGCCTCCCCTGCTATGACTAATATGCCAAATTAGGTCATTCCTCCTCTAATAAGTCACAGATTTTATTTCAAATTATATCAATTACCTTTTTTCATTTAAATCTATTTTGGGGGTGATAAACAAATAACAAATACACCACAGGCCTTAGTCCAGTGATGTTTTTATACCCTTTTTTCCCCCAGTATCAACTAACCTATATTTTATTCTCTATTTGTAACTGCCAATATGCTGAATATTCTCCTTTATACTCTGAATTTCGTTATGTAAGTCTAACTCATTTTCACTCACTCAACACGATATTTTATTAAAATAAATCTTAATGTATTCTTTTAAAAATTATTGAGTTGTATGACTGCTAAATTATAGCAGTGGTTTGATTAAATTATTTAGTTAAGTAAAACATGAAAAATATTGCAGATATTTAACTGAGCAGTTTCACTTTGGTACTAAATAACCTATTTGTGTATTACATAAGAAAACATGTCTCCAACATTTTCTTTATCCTCAGCGATGCTGGAAGTACTAACTAAAGGAAAAAACCTCTCCCCCATTCTGCTATTCTTCAACAGAAATGTTGAACTTTCTATACCAACATAAGTGTTGAATCAATCATAAAAAACTATGTTAACCCGTTCCTCATATATTCCTTATTTAGGACAGGCCACAACTCTCAATATAATTCTCTCTGTCAAGAGGCAGAGACATTGCAGATTTTAAAATTCCCATTCTAATCTTTGCTAGTTATCAACCAGGCAGGGAAGGTGTAATGAGAAGCTCTGTGGAAAAAGTTACTACCCTGAGCAGGTACGTACCAATATTACACTCCTGCAAGTCCATGGTTAGTAGTATATCAATACTCCATCAATATCAGTTAGAGTAGCTTAAAAATTCCAGCCCCCAAAAAGACAAAAATAGCTGTAAAAGCTCCTCATGCAAATTAAGCTAGTATTACTTCTTTTCAAGAATAAATGAATTTATATAAAACACATTTGCAATGATTAAGTTTTAATATTTTAAGCACAGCTTATAAAGAGTACTCTCAAGTTCTATTTTACATAGGATGGTTGTTTTTAAAATGCCTACATCTTTTGCTAATACTTACATTTTATATGTGTAGTTTTACTTGATGCAACTCCCTGACACCAATGACAATGCACACTCCACGTATTTGACAGAGTATGAACATTCATGGCCAACAACATTTTGCAGGAAAACAAAACCATAATATTTGAGCCATTTTTAACAAAAAAATCATTGTGGGTTGAAGACAAAATAATCTCTTCTCCCCAAGCCCCATGAGAAAATCACTTGATGACAAGTTATTTTGTGTCAAAATAACTGTTTAACTATGCTACCATGTTTATAGTTACCTGTCACTGAGGTGAAGAAAACTGCTGCTCTCATCAGGATGTTCATCTTCAAAACTTAGATTGGACCAACTCCCAGTGCTATCATCACCAATACTAAGACTCATCTGCTGGCTAACAATAGATTCAACAGAGTGAAATCCTTCTCTTCCAACAGAGCTAAACAAAAATTTAAGACAAAAACATCACTGCATTTCATGCTGATCTGTGTTACTTCATTCACAGCAATTTAACACCATTTCAAAGACAATAAATTCCAAGGAAAAAGAAAAAGGGGGAAATCCCTTAATTTGTACCCTATTCTCAACACAAGAACAGAGCAACCAAATGAAGTTGAACATCAACAGGCTTAGGTCAGGAATTGCTCCTTGGAATTCTTTCACTAGAAGTCAGAGGCAGTGGCACAAATAATTCTCTCATTTGGAAGGTAACTTGCTGGAAAGCACAGAAGACATTGTAGCCTTACAGGCTGTGTATCAAGGTACACTTTTACAAGCAGAAGACTTACCATAGGACAGTTTGGCTACTTTCCCCAACCTGCTCTCAGTACAAGCACGGAGGTGCTCTGCTATTGTATGCAAAGCGCTTACATATGAGCTGGGGTTTAAAATGTTAGGATTCCATTCTTGGGAAAGGTCTTTCTGTAGAAAATAGATTGCTCTTCCATCTCAAGAATGTGTAGCAATACATTGACTTGTACAGAATTTATCCCTCAGGAAATAAATTCAATTTTTTTTACCCCAAAAACAATCAAGCAAGCATGTTCCACAAAAGGTAGTCTTTAGAAGACACTTCCAAAAACTGATGTAAAGAAGCTTGAACGCCTTATATAAAAACTTAGAAAATGAGAACATAACAGTTATGAACTAACTTTCAGGGGCAAACTGTGATATTATACATATACATATGAAGTAGTAGAAAGTTCAAGAAAGATGATCATCCTACTACCATCATAGCAAGCAGTCACTGTAACATTCATTATCTCAAAAGCCAACCTTGACCACATCACTGATAACACTGCTCCAGTGAGCATGAATTTGTGCAAATATGCAGCTTGAACTGGAACACGTCGGGGTAATACAAAGGTTGTTTTTTTCTCTGTTTTTATTTACAGTTATACCAGCACTAGCAGCAGTTCTCTACACGGCACAAGGCAGCTCCTCAAGAAACATATGCATCACACACTAGATGACATTGCAAGAAACATAAATTTTGTCACAGTAAAACCCTAATATCTCCTCCTTGTCACAAATTTACTAATAAACCGTATCTCTTTGAATCCTGCATTTTGTTGTTGCCATATTCTAACTAGAATTATGTCATCTTTGATACTGTAAGTATAGAAAAGCAACACTATATTACCACTATCTTTTTTTGCCACACATTGATTCAGGACTCAACCCTGTTGTGCAAAGACATAATATACAGCTCATGACCACTTTTATGCTGTTAGTGTGTGTTTCATATCAAACCCTGAAAAATTTAGTTCAGTCCCACTGTGGCCTTTAGGCACTGAACATACAAAAATCAATTTCATTGTTCATCATGTCCCTCTAGACACTTCTTTTCTTGGAAAGAAGTGTACAGAAGGAAGAGAAACCTGTGTGAGGAATTCCCCTCAAAAAACCAAAACAGATTTTTAGCAATATATAAACATTACTTCAAATAAAAAAAACCAACATGGTTAAGGATTCCTGAAGAACCTGAAGAAATTTCACTCTGATCATTGCACAGTCGTTTTAAGAACCAGTTGCATGCCATGTATTTCCTATTTGCAGGCCTATTAAAGGAAACAGTATGTCAGCCTTTGTCTACTCTATTACTATTTTATAAGCCAAAGTGTAGCTTAGCAAGTTGTTTTTTTAAAAGGCTGAAGGTTTTTTCCCCCCAAAATAAAAGAAACTATAACAACACAGCCATAATCAAAATTAAACCTTCATACCAGAAAGCAATGGTTTGTATGGACAGCATCAGATGTTGAAGAAGAAATACATATAGGGAACAAACCTGGATTCTGTCATGGCTCACTGACCAACAAAACCTGTAAGGGCTAGTATACTCTACTACAGGTAGTATTTTCAAACTAAAATAGTAAGTGCCACTTATTAGTTCCCTACTGAAACATAAGCATGCTGATATACACAAAACCCTTGGTTTCAAGTTCCCACAGGTGTAGAAAAAGCTTTTTTTTCCTAGTTCTGAATAATTTAAATATCTCCAGAAGAATAAAAAGAAAACATTCAGAACATAAAATGCGTATTTCTGAGAAAATACATACTAAAATTCCTTCTGAGCACATATTTGTATTAACAATCCTTTCTATGGCACAAAATGCAACAAATAAGAGAAAATTAGTATTACCTTATGTTAACTGCCTGACCAATATTAGTCATAGCTGATGTCATTATTTCAGTAGTAAGGCTTTCAGCAAAACTGACTCCATCTTGTCCAATCCCACTGTCAGCTGTCAAGCTTGTGTAACTCAGCTCTCTTTCTGCTTTGTCTACTGCCGCAGCAGCCCCCTTGCCTGAAAACACTGTCTTCTGTTCTACATCAACATGAATTTTGGGAATATCAAGCTGAAACACTCTTGAATTTTGACAGGCACCACCCAATCCAGAATGAAGAAAATGCCTCACTGGAATGCAGGATTCTTGTGCAGGTAGATGATGAGACATACTTTCTGTACAGTACCGATGTTCCTTCATACTGCAGCATCTACAGACAGTTCCAGAAAAAGGAGACAGTTTCTCAGTATATGAGAGTTTATCCTCATTTTTTCTGTTTTCAGCCACATGGAGAACAGCTGATTCTAAACTCATTTCTAGAGTATCATCCACTACTTTCCTAGCATATTGTTCTATAGCTTGAATTACACCTTCACTGTAGCCATTTTCATTTATACTGCCTGTGCTATGATACAGTTTATGACCTGGGGAGAAAGGAAGAAATGCCCTAGAAAACCCTGTTTTAATGAGATCCCCTGTGACCTCATCAAATCCAGTCTTTTTATACAGACAGGAATCTGTTAGAGACTTTGGCAAACATGCTCCTGACATTTTTAGTTTCTTCCTGACATCACAGGTGATACTGTGAGCGAGGGATTCTGAAAAATGCAGCAGCTCTGCACATTCTGCTCTCCGAGCGCCGACACTGCGTTCGCACGTTTGGCCTTCGCAGCGATGAATGCTGCTCTTCACTTGCTGTAGTGAATCTTTATTCACTGCTTTGATCAGCTCCAGCTTACCATCTACCTGTGTGTTCTGCCCAGGAAATGCCTTTCTGTTGTATCGCAATCTGGTTTTCCTAGCAGCTTGCTGCAGGCCTGACTTGATAGACCTGTAAGCCACTCTGCTGGCATACTGCTCCATTAACAGCTCAGCACTGCCACCTTCTCTCTTCAGAACTCGAATAATGTGATCTGCATATTCATCAGTCACACTTTCACAGCTTGGGTATTTGGAAGTCAAACCTGTCATGCCTGAACCTGGCGGTAAAGGAAGTACAGATGAATCTCTCTCCCCTGGCCACTGGTCCCATACTGAGCCACACTGATCTTTTGAACTACCATCTTTATCTTTCCTCAGATAAAAGCAATCCACTTGGCAGTTAACCCGCTTCAACCTCAACAGTTTACAATGCCGCGACTTCACTACTTTCTTGGCCTCACTGATGACTTTTCCTGCCATATCACCTGCATAATTCCATAAAGAACTGCACGTCTCTTCTGGAATATTTATATATGCAGTATATCCACATTTTTTCTTCTGCATACCTAACTGAACCTGCCTAGCAGCTTCTCTTTCATTTATTTTGCCATCTAAATGGGAAGCAGCCATTTCAGTCGCTAATGAAATGATATGGCTAGCTAAGCAATCTGCATACTGAATTGTTTTTTCCAAATGCTCCTCTTTCTCTACAGGCATTTCAGCATGATCTTCATCTTCACTACTTTCCACTTCCTCAGAAAGTGACCGCATGAGTTTCAGCATAAATTCCTCATTTTCCAAAGAGTCACGCTCAGTTTCAGACAAACCAGTAATGGATGGATTGTAGGGTGTAGAAGGTGGTGTTGCAGGTGCAAATTCCTTTGCTAATTCTCCCTTGAGTTTCTTGGACAGTTTTCTTAGGTTCCTTTCAGAACTACCTTGACATGGCACTAAAGGAGTCGGTGGGGGTGTATCAGGCATTAAAGAGGTATTTCCATGTTTGAGACTTGATTTATCTTCCATCTGCAGAGCACCTTCACTGCCAAACGTCACTGAAGAAAAGCCATTTCCATGCAGAAAACTATCAGTCTGCCTGGAATTCAAAGCTCCTGCTGATAGTTTCTGGGCATCATTTTTTTTTGAAGGCTTGTTTAAGCATGTTATTGAACAGCTTCCCATGTCAGTACAGTCCTGTAGAACATGCCTAGCAAAAGTCACAGTGGAACAAGGCAGTGGTGATTTTGAAGAAAACCTGTGTCCTTTTTGTTCCTGCCAACAATCTTTAGATTCTGAAAAACACTGAACAGAATGAGCTGGACCAAGAAATTTACATGGATTATTCAAAGGCATCTGTTGTTGTTCCACAATTACAGAAACATTACTTTGTTTCTCAGCCTCTTGCTTCTTTATCACACACTGTTCTTTTCTACTGGTATCTCCGTAAGTCTGTGAGCTCACATTACACGTTAAGTCCTCACTAGTGTTGCCTAACGCAGTTTTACTTTCATCCACAGATTGTTTTATGACACACTTGGCCAAATGACCTGCAAACATATTCTTGGGGAAGTCTTCACCAATAGCTTGCACATAAGGCTTTTTATCTATTATTTTTCTTGTTACAAAATCTGTATACTCTTCTACTGCTTTTGTTACTCTAGATGAGGTTATGGCTTCATAAGCTTCATTTACTATCATATCTACCATAGTTCCAGAGAAAGTATTAATGCCTTTTGACCCACTTGTTAATTCTGAATTACTGTTCATTGCAGATCTGTTATTTGTTAGTTTGGTATCGTTCTGGTTACAAAAGAGTGATGAAGCACTTTCAGTACTTTGACTGTGATCTGAAGTTAGATATATATTTCTGAAAGAAGTGACTTCCTCCTCTCTCTCTCTGGTTGTGCAAAATGGATGAGTGGAGTCTTTGTATACTTTCGTACTGTCATCAGAATTCAGAGCAGTGGATACTTTTGCTTTGCAAGCATCAGAGGAAACCTGATGCTGACAAATAGCTCTTCCAGCTAACGGCACAGATATTGAACTTACAACACCAGAGGTGCAAAACAGAGCTTGCTGTACTGTATACTCCTTCTTGGAATCTTGGACTGGCTTCAATGCTACCCTATCATTATAGTTAGGAAAAACCGTGGAAGTCTGTGTTGACTCTAACATGCTTTCTGCGCTTACGTATTTAATATTGTCCATGGAAACACTAATGGCTGCTTGTGTTGTGAAGGTCACATCAACCTGAGACAGTTCAATAAAAGCCTCCTGAATGACAGACTCAGACAAATCTCGGGCATAGGATCTTACCACTTTGTCTTCATAATCAAATGATGAAGGCTGTGCAGCTGTAGGTGTTGACGGATAGGAAAACTGGCATACTTCCATGATTCCTTCAAACACAAGTTCTTCAGCAAGGTCTGCCGCAAACCGCGCAACGGTGTTGGTAAATATTTGTTTCTTTACATTACGCAGTTCTTTCAAAGCACCAGTTATAGCCTCACTCACCAAAAAGTTTGCTATCCCATTAATGGCACGCTCCTTCAGGGAGATTGCTCTGCGTCTTCCAATCTCATAAAAAGCCATTTGAAAGACTGAAGAAGTTAACCTAGCAGCCAAATGACAAAGTGCATTGGTGCATGAAGAAACACCTTTCTGCAGGTCTTTAAATGCACTGCCAAAACTTTTTTCAACTAATTCGGTCGCAAATTTTTGAATGCTATCTCTAATCATTAGTGGCTTATGTTTAGTGACTAGTTTAGATTTTGCTTGTGTATCTGGTTCCTTACTAGCTTTTGTTTTGAGGTCTGCAGCTTGTCTTTTTTTCTCCTTCGAAGCAATCCTTTTGTGCTTAGAATCATTTCCTGTGCATACCTGTTCTGATGAGGACTCAGAAAAGAAAACAGAACCCAGTATTTCAAATGAAACACTATCAGCATATGCTGAGTAACTATTACAAGATGCATCATGGTGATTTTGACCTGCCCCATCTCCACAAAGATTAATTCGACACAGACATTCAGAAGAACCACAGCTCCCTAGTGGGCTGAAAGCTGATGTTCTGATAGGGCTGAAGAAGGCTCCATTCTCTTCCCCTGATGTTTTAACTGGGCGAGGGGAATCGGGGACATCAAAGACGCTGCTATATGGCGATTCTGGCTTACGCGGAGTTGGTTTCTTTACATTGGCTGGGAGAGTGGGGCGATCGAACTTGAATTTCTGAGGATTCATTGCAATGCTTGCAGAAGAGAGCTTTTCATGTGCAGTCCTCCTTTTCTGGGAGAGATTCCCTAGGATGGGATCCCTAATAACTTTACAAGAGTTTTCAAAGGCTTGTTCCAGCTCATCAAACTGATCGAAACTATCAAAAAATTCACTTACTTCTGAGTCTGAATCCTCTATACCATCTTTCACTACTGGAATTTTTGGCAGCTGAAGTTTTGCCTTCAAGCTTTTTTGATACCCTTCTTCATCTAAGAAGATGATGGGGCTTGGGCTGGAGCAATCTGACTCAGAGGATTCAGCTGGAGAGGAAGAAAACAATGTTTTATGTAGAAAATTAACACCTTGATCAGGATTATATGGCTTGTAGAAACTCCTTTGTATCCAAGGATCAGAAATTGAGGTTGTAACAGAATTCTTTACTGAGGATGGTCCCTTAAGTCCCAAAATATCAATCAAAGTAGAGGATCTGGCAGATGACTTTCGATGTGCAGAACCCACAAGGATCTTTGAGTCAACGGCTTCTAAACACTGAGCAGGGATGGTCTGTGAAGCAGCATCTCGATGGTTTTGAGAAGTAAAGCTGCACGCACCTGGAAAAAACCAAAAAGATAAAAAGAATTGCTTCAAACCAAGAATATTTCCACAGAACTACAGAAAACTGGAGACAGATTTTAATGGCAACTGCTAGGTTTATTATTGTTTCAAAAATGCTAACTAATCTTCCATGATTAAAGCAATCTTTGATTTTCTTCAAATCCTACTATACAGGTCTAATCACTGAAAAATTAATGTATTTTTAGCACAGGAAGTAGAACCAGATTCGATTTGATATCCATCCAACACCAACATTAGAATCTTTGGGTTACGAATTGACAAACTGTTGTGAAAAGAGCAAAAAAAATTAACTTTTCAATTGCATAATATCCCTTTACAAAACACTATTGCTGTAAAAAAATTACTATTTACATTTACTTTCTTATTAAATCCCAACAGGCTAAATTTCAACTACAAGTCAACAGCATGCAAGAACTTACCAGTACTTTGTATCTTTGAAGGTTCATCTTCATCTAAGTGTTCGAAAGCAGTGACAAAATCATCCTCAATTGAAGAAACTGACTGATTAGTGTCATCGTCTTCTCCATGGGATGATTCTGTTTGGTGTTTTTGTGAAGAGTTTATTTCCACTGCATATCTTATGCCTGTGGTATACTTGCTCAGCAAGGTAAATATATAATCAACTTTGACCCTTGGGAACGAAGGAGACAGTCTCATCACACAAACCACTTCCGGAAGTTGATTCTTGGAAAAAAGAGCAACAAAAAAACAAACATAGCAATCTTAGAATAATTTCAACTGTCAGGGAGTAGCAAGAGATTCTTTCAGTGCATTTTTATGAAGAACAAGTAATTTAGAAATATTTTAAAGTTAAGAAAATGAACTAAACAGTTTGTGTAGAGTGATAGTGTCACCCATTTTCATAACTTCTGCATTCTGTATAAAACATTGCAATAAAACAAACAAAAAAAAGTTGTATAATACAACCCTGACAACATGTACCCAGAAATCTATTAAAGAATGCACATGAAATTTCCAGAGGAAGACAATATTTCAAAGCTTGTTTATGCTGAATAGTACTTCAGATTTTAGGATATTTGTTTCTCCAAGGTATGTTTCATCTTGTATGGAACATAATCAAATTTAACAGGCATGATTAGCCAATATGGCTCTGAGAAGTTTGTTTTAACATTTGTAATTGGAAAGATTAAAATTAACATGGTAATAATGGGAGCAATATTGAAATTAAAATAATGGAAATATATCACTAGCAGTATTTATAATTGCAAATATTTTTTTTGTAAGAAGAGTCCACTGAGTTTTATTAACATTCACATAACTTTTAGCACCTCTAATCTGCCAAGAAAAGTCTGCTGAAGATGAAAGCTATATCTGAGCAGAGATAGGTACCTTGACAAGTTTCATATTCTTTCCAAATCAGCAGTGAAAGGGACTATTGCCCAGCCATGGTTGAGTATTTGTTAAGTATTTTTTGTAAACAATACATCGCAGTTTGTTTTGAGATTTTCTAACATCCACTTTCAACAAACCACAGAAATATAACATTAACGCTCCTGTGGTTAAGATGGTCCAAAACCAAAAGCCAGACAATGTGTGATATGACTAAATTCTTTAGGAGGAGAAATATAGTGCTTTAGACATGCAAGAAGACACAAAATCTTTACCTGTTTCGTGACATAAGGTTTTGCTAAGGTTTTCTTTGCATCTTTTAGAAATATAACCTCATTTTCTTTTAGTTTGCGCAACTGGAGCGATTTCAGAACATCTGGGAGCTCTACAGAAACAGCTGACATCTCCTGATTGAAATAAACAAACATATTGAGAATATAAAATCAAAAAAATAATGGGTAAATGACAATGAGTTATCTCATACAACTCGTAAACAGCAACAACTGCTAATTTTGGTGAAGCTTTTTTCTTCCCTATTTCTTGCTCCACCCCTCACTTATTCTCACAAACTGTGGTGCAAAGCTCAGGCAACAAGCTTTAATTCAGTCATACTCGAAGAGGCTTAAAAGTCATAAAGGAGAATCTTGAAAGCGCTGAGAAGCAGCTGCACATCCTACAAGACAGGCAACTACAAACACTGAGTTCAGCTAACAGTGGTTCTCTACATACTTCTACTGTGCCTCGTTGGAACAGTGTTCTAGCTCCCTATTACTAGAGCACATACTTTTTAAGTATGATCTTGGATAACCTTTATATTTACCTAATAGAGAAGGGGCCTATGAAAGATTTATGATCTTTTCCAACAGCCCAAACACTAGTGAACCCTATGGTTCAAAGGAAATCTCCATAAACCCATTCTGTCCAATTTTCTCTACATTCCATCTAACTCTAAACAACCAATAGTTCTTACCACACTTGAAAGAATGTCTAGTATTATTATAATTAACAACATTAATACAACTCAGAACACAAATGGAGTCACTGTTTCTGCTTTTCATTTTTAAACATCACTCTCTATATACATATATTACAGCTAAACAGAGTAGAAGTGTGGGATTGTACTGTCAACATGCATGTTATGAATTATACTGATGTGTAAATCGCACAGGAAGATTAAATCCTGAACTCACGAAAGTGGCACATCACAGCCCTCCTAGCTTGCTACACTTCCCCTTTAAAAATAGTATTTCCTTATATAATTCTCCAGAACAGTATCTCAAGGCAGAACCATAATACTGACTCCTGCCTGCTCCCCGCCCAGCAATTCACAGCTAGTGGTCAATTCAGTAAAGTTTAAGCTTCACACATGCAACTGTACCATATTAGTAAGTACAGCTCTAGTAAGGAGAAGATTCCAAACCAAAATACTGATACACACAAGTTTTTAACAAGAACAAATCCCAAGCCAAAAAAAATCCACCCACAAAACCCCATGACCAGCTGAGCCCCTTCCCACTCAAACACCTCTCTGAACCAATGCCTTCCCCCTCTCCCTCCCATTTAAGAAAGTTGTTCCAGACCATCCTAATACAAAGACTGACCCCGGTAATATTGCAAACACATATAAAACATTGATTCTAATATTAAAGTAATTATTTTCAGCCTCTCAGTAACATTTAAAACTTAGGTTTTTAGATGTGCAAGATACATCTATTCCATTTCTTGCACACCAAAACTCCACCATTAAAAAAAAATAGGTGCTACTTAGAAGAAAGCACCAGCGCTAAAAAATTATTTTCCGATACAGATAGATATATGCTGTACCTGCGAGTGAGCTGTACCCATCTCTTCAGCAAAACCTATAAATGTAATCTGTAAAATAAATACATGAACATAGTGAAGTACAGAAAAGAACTTTTTTGTTTCCTGCAGATATTTAAGAGTTAAAAATTCAGCAGACTAACATAAAGTTTCATTCTACTGCCATAAAACCCATGCCTTAGGGTAGCATAGCTTGCTCAAACTGTAGCACACAGTCCTACATGAGGAATGGCAATCCTGTACTATTTGACTCGTGAAAGGTCAGACCAGGCTGAAGAGCATATCCAGCATTTAGAACCCACTACATAGAAATGTTTCTAGTGGCCTACTGGCTGGTATATACAGAGCAACACATACAAGCCTGTTCCATCTGTTAAAATACACGGGCTTTTGCAAAGATCAGTGCTCATCTGTCCTTGCTTCAGGCTGGGCACATATAAAACAGTTCCAGTCTGAAATCTGTCCATGCTAATAAACTGTTATACATACGGATATACCAAAGCAAGCATAATGCCAACACATTATACAATTTACCATGTAAATTGATTAGCCTAAGGCTAAAACACAATGGATTACTTAAACCACATGTTTGCATGCCATATCCAAGTAGACAAACCTTTAACATAAAATTTAAATATTCAGCCTACAAAAAGAAAGTCTTGTCAGGCCCAGGAACCTGGAATATGTCAGAAATGTCACCTGTACCTTAGGTTTTGTGCTTGTGGACAGGGCAGAAATTTTATCACATATTGTCCCCCCTCTTCTGTCTACAGGTGTCTTGTATCGTTCAACATGAACAGACCAAAGAGAGTCAGTCATTACTCAAATTTCATTTCAAACGTCACACCTCCTCAGTTCTCATTTAGTATTTCCCTAGTGACAAATCAATAGGGTACCTGCATGCTCAGAAAAGAACCCCAAGGCACTTATTTTTATAACAAGGTTGTCAGAAAATAAATTTTACTTCCATTTGGTAATTACAGAATAAAACACAAAAACTAAATACTTCCACTGATGTTTGAAATTCAGTTTCATATGGCTTGGATTCCATTATTTCAGAGCACTATGCAACAGACTGAATTTTATGTATTCAAGCCACAGCTCATAAGTTTGTAGCAGCTACTCCCATTACTCCAAGGCAGTCAGCTGGTTCTCAAGTTGAAAAATAGCAAAGAACTATGTTTATAAGTATTTATTATTAACCGGTTCAAGCTAACTGATTGTACATACTCAGAATCACTGAAAAGCACAGAAACAGAATAGGAAATGGCTGAAAACAAATTCTATTTTGAACTGTATTTGTGTTTTGAATATGTTCTTTCAAAGTGTGACTGGAAAAACCACCAAACTTTCTTTTAAACTGAAATCAAACAAGTCAGAATCGGTCACAGTATGATTTCATGGGCTGTCATGCTGGGAAAGAGATCTCATGCCCCCAGAAAATATCTTCCTGTTTACATCCTTATGTCAGCTATGACAACATCATAAATGAAACACTGCTTTGCAGCAGCATTCCAAACAGCTCCAGACAAATTGCTCAACTCCAGCACAGTATTCACTGGGACAACTACAAAACAATCCTGTCTGAGAAATGTACCTTTCAACTCCTACAGCTTTTCTTCAACTCCTAAATCTTTTATCTGCACAATATCTGCAAGACACTCTTCAACTTCTACATCTTTTTATCTGTACAGTACCTACAATATGAACTGAATTCCTCCACAGAAGAGGCAAAACATCAGTTTAAAGGACTTGGGAAAAAATGTAGTTCTCTGAAGAACATTTTAGAGGCTTTTTGTTGCTGTTGGGTTATTCTGGCAGTTTTGTCTGTGGTTTTTTTAATGAGTGTTTGTTTTTTTGTCTTCTTACATGCCTCTTAATCTTCCTCAAGACAACGATTCCAATCCTTACCTTCTCCCATGGGATAACTCATTGTGCAAGACAGAGCAGTATGCAGGAAACACAGCTTCACCCAAATGAAGGCCAATATGCACACCGAGCAGCGAGCGGACTGCTGTCAAAGAGACCACGCCACTACTGAGTCAGCCTAGTTTTGCCTCCATGACAATACTAATTTGGATTTCTTTGCTGTGCCCAAACTCCAGTTTTCACAGAAAAACAATCACCTCAAACATGTCTGAAGCTAGCACTCCAGTTCAAAAGTTGTTGGGGAGTAGGCCAGAGAAATAAAAATGTTGTCAGTAGCACAAGTCCTTTCTTTAAACTAAAAATAGTGTATGAGACACTATATTTGAAGGTTATCACAAGGAAATGGATTCAAATGGCACAGGAAAACTTAAATTCTGGTTTTCTTAAGTCTCATTAATTATCTTTGCAGTCCTAAAAATGTTCTTTTAGCGTCATTCGCCATACAGGGATCTGTTCCTATATTTTCGTAAGAAAAAAATACCTGTTCTGTGATAGGATATTGACCCTCTTACATTTTAACCAGAGAGCTCTTAATTGCTTGATCTAATAAGGTAACTAAATATAGTCAGCTATCTTTCTCCATAGGGACCATCATTACAGGCATATAATAAAAGATGCTGCCAGCTATTTGTCAGGTATTTGCCACAAGACAAAAAAGGCTGCATAGATTCTAAACCACGGAGTGTCTGATCAGACACAGACAAGGCTTTGGTCACTCCTCCAATGTGTAGTTCTTTTTCTTTGCCTTCATCTGTAACAGTTTTCCATCTTTCACAAATTCAGCCTCCTGCCTGCTCCCCAAATGTTTCATAGAGTCACAACCCCTGACTGTATCCAGTCACAAAAACCCTGCGTTACCCAGGCAATCCTAACTCATCTCTGCCAGTCACACAATTTGCCTCTCACCTGCCTCTTGCCACTCCTTATGCCATTATCAGTATCCCCTAACCACTTCCTGAGTCGCCTTTGCTTCACTTCTCCGTATCTCACTTCCTCTGCCTGGCCAGTCCAGGTCATCCTCTCCTTCTCTAAGCTCCTTGTCAGGCCTGTCAACTACTGATTACAAGTCTTCTAAACACTCAGCACAAGTTACATGGTACACACTCCTTCTTACTTTTTTCTTCTTCCTTTGGAGAAGCTTCTGTTACTCTTGTAACTCAAACAGTTCTAGTAATTCCTCCTTATAGCTTGAGATTTACCTAGACAGTCCTGCATTCTGTCCAGGTCTGCTTCTCCTCTCTCCAGATCCTGTCCAGCTTTCAGCCCATCTGTACTCATGTACAACAAGTCTAGATCTGCAATTTTGAGGCTTCAGCTTATAGTGCTAAGCACAGTGCAAACAAGAGCAATCACTTCAATTTTTATCTTCAGTCCTGGATCAAAACATTCTGCTACTTTGTTAGGATACCATCCATACAACCTTGATCACAGCAGTGTTCACAAATGCAAACCCAGGCCATCTATCTAAACATTTTGGTTTTCTAGTTTCACAAATCCTCCAAAGCAGAGAAAAGTCATCTTAAAATGCCACAGCTATTTTTAAGGCTACAGTGACTGAATTCAAGAATGACAATAGGGGGTACAGATTCTACAGCCAGGAACTTGCAGCATTGCTCTCACTGACTACCCTGCAACTTCCCATACCGCTTCAAGCAAAATTGTTTTCTATCATAGTCACAGAATATATATATAAATGGTAACATTATGCCAAACCTCAATAAAATTATCTTGTTCTTCCCGATTTAGACATTCTTCTGCTGATACATTGCATAACTCTTTCCTGCTGTGTAGCAGTGACTTCATAGACTGCAGGATACTCTCACTGAAACTCTGCAAAAGAAGTTAAAAAAAATTAAAAATAGAAGCGCATTTTCAGTTTTGGATACATGGTCCATCCATTTAGCCCCTGCTCCCGTAGGTTTCCCTACTCTAATCACAATTTCAAATTACTTTGTATATAAATCATCAGGTTTGAAGGTTAAATTTACTTCAGGACATGAAACTGAAACGTAATTTGTTTTCTTCAAGCAGTAGTTTTATTCCAAAATAAGTTGTCCATTTTGTATTTAATAAAAAAATTATAGATGAGAATGCACAGACTTGGAAAAAAAAGAAATAGATGAATCTAAGAAGAAATCCAAATCCCATCTATTCCTTGCACTGAAGCCTGTATATGAAACTTGTCCATCAGCTTTTCCTTAAGAAGTAATTTCAGCCCAGAAAAGTAATGGAGGTGACTTCAAAAGTCAGAGGGGAAGAAAACAAACAAATCCAAGAAAATCCACAGACATTCCTTCCCACTCCTTGAAGGCTATGAAATAATTGTAACTTAATCCCATGTAAATGCCTCTTGTAACACTTCTCACCATTACACTTATGCTGACACTCAAGCACCCAGGGATGGCTAGAAAGGCTGAAGAATATGACATTCTCCCAGTGTAACAAAGTCCAGCAGAATAAAAGAATCTACACGACTGTTCTCTGAAGTCAAATAAGACAACAGAAAACAACAAAAACTGGTTCGCTCAACTTGTAAAAGAGACAATATCCCCTCAACTGTTTCAGGAAGTCAGCAAATTTTATTTTTTAAATTTGAAATTATCACCTTCTCTAGTAAGTTGTAAGGTTCAGAACACTAATAAGATCATCATATGGTTAAAAATTGTTAATCCAGTTAAATAATTCTCTACAAGACTGCTCTGTTAAAAATGCCATGAGAAATCAGTGTGACCAACTCATGACAAGGTATTTAACACTCACAGAGCTTCTCAAACAATAAACAGAAATGCTAGGCAGCCAAATTTAGTCAATGTTTTGTGTTTCTGACACTCCCACAACAAAACCAATCCCTTTATAGCAAAAAGTGATCATACATATTAAACATCAAGATAGATTTCAGTTTTTCCCTGTAGAAAAAGCAGTATCAGGAACTACTACACAGGAAGCCAAATTATTAGAGCAGGGCCAGCATCACCATGCTTGTACTCATGGCAACACAAAATTAGGAAAGCACTTCTAGAATGAACAGACAAAAGCAAAATAGAACTTCAGAACCCTTGAAATTACTGGAATACATTTCAGAACATTAGCAAACAAAGCTTTGACTACCACCCCAACAGCCAAGGCCAAGTGACATTAATGAAGTCAAACCAGCAATTTTTATAGAAAAGTAACAGCTGAACTGTTTTAAAATGCATCGTAAGCAGTTATTGGGTCATCTGAAATAAATTAATAGAGCATTCACCTAATTTCCACTTTTATGTATTCCCTTGCCTCCACATGCTTACTTGCCATTTAATTCCACAGTTTAGTAATACATCTTTGTTCTTTCCAAAGTATGCTGACAGTGTCCTTCTCTTTGATTCTCTGAATCTTCCAAACCTGTAAGTGGCTGCAATAACAATATTGCCCAAAGACTGTTCGCCAGTAATTCCTTCACTCGTCTTGCACAAAAGTAATTTGTGAAGTCAAACAAGCATGTTGAAATGTCTCATTTTCAGCTTCTACAATAATTTAATCAGTCACAGCACTCAAAATAGTAATTAAGGGAAAAAAACCCAGTCATATGATGTGACCTGCTAATTTTCTGCAAGTCTGAGAAGGGCTCCTAGTTATTATCTAGTCTGCTTTTCTAAAGCTACAAACTATTACATACGCCTTATTTGTAAGCAAGGATTTTTCCCTAGTTTAATGTCTGAAAGACAGAATGGATAACTAGAACCAGAGTATCATGTGAGGAACTACTGAGGTAGTATTCTCCAACATTTTGGAGAATATTAAGCTAAAGTGGGAGAAGAAGAAAGATGAAACAATTGGGAAAATCTCCCTAAGGTCTGGAAGAATCAGCATACAAGACTATATGCAGGTCTAATGGCATATCCATGGTGTCACTACATAACTGAAGAGATATTTTTAAAATATCTATATTTAAAATGAGGAGGAAGGAAGTGATGCATGTTTTAAGATCATATTAATGAATATGAAAAAGTTCAGAGTGTGGAAAGAATAAAGATATGGAAAGTAACAGTCACAATACATACACAGATAAAAAAAATCTCATCTATCTGGACTTCCACAGATTATTTACACTGAAATATACGAAGAGCTAGCAAAACCAGACAGAGTTTACTAAGCGAGCTGTTTCTGGAAAAGAAGACTTTGCCGGAATGGGGATAATAAAGGGGTGTTTTTGAGAATAATTGATGTAGGTCAGTAAGCAACTTCCTCACAACTTCTCTTGAGACTGATGTCAACCATCATCATCAATAAATTTCATGAGGGAAAAAAATATGAGATGAAAATTGATGATAATTTGAAGTAAGCAGATGTCATCAGCTAAGAAGAATAATAGCAAACCATACAGCAAGAACTTGCTCAGTGCAAGAGTGTTTTAATAGGGAACCATAGACTTATGTCCTTACATGCAAGCTTGAAAATAGGATTGCAAATTCACAAGCTGGGAAATAAAAGACCTGAGCTGACTTCTTGATCATAGGATAGCAATGAATGAATGACCAACACGATACAGCCCTGAAAACAGCAAATGTGCCTCCTCTAGTGAAAAAACTGACATCAGAGTCACTGAGAAGGACATCCTGTGTAATTGCACATACAGTATTATCCACATGTAAAAAGAAGATTAACTCACAACAAGCACAGAAAGTAGGACTATGAAGGATAATCGCTGGAATACAGAGGCTTTCATACAAAAGCAGACTAAAACCTTAGTTTACACAGTTTCCAAAAGCAAGGCTAACAGAGGACAGATCACCAATTGTAAAAAAAAAAATCACAAGGGTGAACATCAGCAAAAGAAAATAAACTATTTAAGAAGAATAATGACATCCATGAACGAATAGGTATAAATTTGCGGTGAGTAACCTCAGCCTAGAATTCATAAGATTGTTAGCTATTACCACAGTGTGGTTCAAAAAGACTTAAAATCAGCAATACACTTGGGTTCTTTTTTTTTAATCTCCCCTCATTAATGAGAGACTATATTCAATAACTTTTTCATATTCTTATCCTTCTCAAAATTGTGCTTGTGACAGCAAAGGACTTGACCCAACTGAAAAGAAAGAAATCCTCCTGTCCAACAGACAATGACAGCAAGTTCGCTCACAATCCCAGACCAGGAGACAAAACTATCATTAGAAACTGAAAACTAGCAAGTTCCCAAGACTATTAGCTTAGTTTAGGTAAAGACAAGAGGGTTGTCACTTGTTTTTATAAACAGTACAGCTACTTCCAATGTACACTGACATATGGGCAAAAAACACCCACGCAACCTATAAAGCTCGTTACTAGTCCTGTGTACTCCTTCTTCACAGAAATGTGAAAGTCACGTCTTGCAAGATGTTCCATTTCAATCCCGACCACAGATTTAGAAGCTGCTAAGTTGTGCCAGGAGAAAAACAAAAATATTATCAAGGTGCTCAGACCTGGACAGCAAAAATCCTTGTCACACCTCTGGCCTAACACTGAGCAAGCCAAAGATTTGCACTGTCCCCTTTGTGTTCAGCAAACCAAGAAGTCATTACCCTTCACAGCACACTGGAGGAAATTCCCTAGTAACTGCTCTCTAACGTTTCAAACAACCTGGAAAATGCCCCAATCTAGAGATATGTCGTTCAGTGCTGGAGAGCCATGCTAACTCTGTGGTTTAAGGAACAAAGGCAGCTCTCCCTAATTTCATGTGCTGGAAGATTTAAATGGAAGGAATATTTTGAGGTAATTTTGTAAAAATAGAAAGTTAGGCTTTAAATGTGCATACCACAACTGTGTGCTCACTTTTAAGAGCTACTACTGCAACGCTTCCTGCCAACTATGACAAAGTATTACGAAGAGGACAGGATTCAGATTGCAATCTTCTTCATGCTCATCTTCAACAGAAGATGAAACATAGTGGGATTCTGAGCATGCCACTGCCTGTCTCTCTGAGAAAGTCCCACATGATACAGCCACCCCTCAGGGAAACATCAAGAGGAGGCAGCCACAGATCAGAACACTGGAGTCTGGCTGCATGAAAATGTAGAATTCTGCAAGACACCTAAGAGGGGCTGAATTCATGTTTCTAGAACCACACAGTCCAGAATGCTCAAAGGCAATTAATGGAACAGTTCACACAGCTAATATTTTAGGCAACTATTAGAATCAGTGAGGAATCACTGGTCATTGCCATGATTAGAAAGATGTTTCTGTAACTCATAAGTCTAAAAGCCTGGGTGTGGGTGTGTGGGTGTGTTCATTTTGTTTTGTACATTGAATCGAAAAAGGAAATAAAGAACAGATTAAAAAAAGTTCCCCAAAAGTCAGGTTAAGAATGCAAAATTACTTGACTGTAGTTAAGGAACTCTATTTGAGTGGGAGAGTTCTCATAAACCAACAAACTACAAGGTTTTATATCGTGTGTCTTAAAGTGAAAGAATATCCCCCATAAGTGTAAAGTGCTTAACATATGGCAGTTAATATTGCACGTCAGGACCTGGAACAACTGACTACCTGGCCTGGCAGCCTCATAAAGCTTTCCTTTGCCTTCAAACAGTTCTACACAACATATATATCACAGACACCATTTCCTTAAAACAACAAATCTGCTTATGAAATAAAATAATGCAATTTTCATGTGACAAGATGCTTCCTTGTTCAGTTTCTCTTCTTACTGCTGCATGCACTTGCAAATAGAGAAGTTAGTAGCAATCAGAGAAGACCTAGAAAAATACTCATCTGTGTTTACTTTGAGAAATACAACTGGATAAATAAACTTGTTCCTTCAGGATAAACTACAACTTTCATTTCAGTAATACTTACAGAGGTTCCAAGAAAATGTGAGAAAGAGTATTTATGTTCTCCATGCTAAAGTGACAAAACTTAAAGATTAAAAAAATAAATACAGTTGAAAAAAACCCACTAATACAGTTTGTAAATGCTAGACATATTTTCACCAAGGCACTTGCTAGATGTTCATGTAAACAGAAGGATAAACCAGACATGAAACCAGGATCTAAAGATAAAGACATCACAAGTAAGCCCTGACACAGACTTCACACAACTTGAGGCCTATATATTTATATTTTATTACATACAAACTCAAAAAATCTGTTCTAAAATAAAAGCTGTATTAGAACAAACAAGGCAAATTCTAGGAAACGAACACACCATGATTTCATCACATCACCTTGAAAGACAAAAGAATGCACCCCTTTCTTAAATTGTGCTCAGTTCAACTACACTAAACACACCAATGCATAATTGCCTCCTTGAAATGTTAAGACAACCAAAATTAAAACATTTTTTAAAAAATACACTCAAATCCCCCCAAACAAACCAGTTCACTTGGTTCACTATTAGATCAAAAAGATTTGAAACAGTTGTTTTATTTAAATACAGATAATTACCTTTTTCACAGATATTCTTGGTTTCACTCGATTGCCCTGAGCTCTGGCGTACATATCCATGATCTTATCAATCTTAGCATTCGATGAAAGAAGTCAGCTCAAAAATGCCTATAAAAAAGCGTTTATATTTGATTATTTTATGTTTACCCATTTAGTTTGTATCCATTTTGAAAATGCAAGTAGACAAAACAAGAACTAATTAAACCAATTTAAGCATTTTAAAACTGAGGAAGATTGCACAGCACACCATCCATACTGCCACTTGCCTTCGAAAAAGTTCTGCCTTAACAATCTCCAAACCGACGCGTGACATGTAGAACACACACACTGCAGTCTGTTCCATCTGTTTCCTTCATCTAGATTTCAAGGCTGCATCGGGGGCAGGAAGGAACATTACATTACATATTGTTTCACTATTGCTGATACTCTTGAAAGTTTATGAACCAATTCCTGTACCATACAACCAGCTGCAACTACCCTTCGACAATCTCGAGAGGTAAATGTACTACTGACCCACTCAACAAGTGGCCTACTCATTTCTGTCAACTACCAGTACTAGTGACAAACACATGTGACTCCTGTTTAGGCCAACAAGAATCAACAGCCTTGTTCTCTGTCACTGCCCTGGGCAGTGCAGTCTCTGCTGGCAACACACAGCAGACCAAAGACGCATTTACAAGCACTCTTACTTCAACGAAGTAGGTCACGAGTTTCTGCTCGAGTCAACTGCCCTTATTGATCTGAAGTCTAATTCTAATAACAAGAACATAAAGGAAATAGCTATGAGTTTTTTTCAAGCTTCCCTGTTCAACCAGTTTCATTCATCTCTACATCTCCCAAACAAGGCAATAAATATAGGATGTTAATAAAGACAGAAAGCATGTGCTGGGCTTTTAAGTCCTACAGAAGTTTTAATCCTTTTCCCACAACTGCATAATTTAACCAGGAAAAATAACTCCTTGTCTACCCAAAATAAACCAGGCAAGGAACAAATGCATGTAAAAATGACTGCAAAATAAAAAGAATTAACCACCAAAACATCGTATTGCTCTTTCTTTGCAGAACTGACCAGACTGGTTTTCTCAATTTCATCCCAAGCACATATTTATCCTTTATACGGGAAAGAAATCTTTATATGGGTTTCTTCTTGAGCATAAGTAACTTAAATAAGATGAACAGTGTCATCAAGTAACTGTGTTCTTCATCTTCCTCCACCCTAGCACCTATAAAAGTAAAAACTCTTCAAGAATAGAATAGCAAGGGATTATTATTAGGTACATCTATTCACATTCCATCTTAATTTTTGCTTTCCTTCACAGAGATGAACTTGGTAGAATCTTCAGAAGAATGTTACACTTATGCAAATAAACTGCAACAGTTTCATCCCTGGAGCACAGCACTGTTAATCTAATCACATCGGGGACATCCTTGTCCTAAGAATAGCCTTGTCCTAAGAAAAGTTGTTTTCTCACACAGGATCAAGTACCTGAACGCCACATTTATTAACTCCTCCCTCCTTGCAGCAATTTTAACAAAGCCCAGCCTGGCAAATCACGGAGATGACTTTATAACCATGTTGGGTGCTGCAGTATTTACTCAGGTACAGGAGTTTACAGTTACACTGCCTCCAGGCAGTAGGTTAAGTATTTTCCTATGTCATCTGCTAGTAAACTCTGGAGACGAGCACCAACAGAGCCAGGCGCAGTGTCACCTACCTCATGAAACCAACAGACTTGTCAATCACAGTAAGAAGACTCTGGAAGATATCTGACACAAACTGTACTGGTTTATCAACACCATAACCATTTTGTCTCTTCTGCACCCTGTCCTTCAGTACCTGAACTATGCAGGATCTCCCCAACACCTAGGGCATGTCAGCTCTCTGCCATGCACTTCAGAGAAATCTGAAGGGTCCCACTAGTCCAACAACACAATAAAACCTGAAAGATCTCAATATCAAAATAACAATGGTCCAATCATCTCAGAGGTACACAAACTTTAAAACAACCTCGAGAGGAAGTGAAAGCATTAACAAACAAAACAGCCTGGAAATAGCTCGTTTGTGTAACTAAAGTCTACTGTTTAAAATGGCTTTTACTTCGGCATATTGTATGAGTACTAAATTCAATATCCTCCCACTGTAAACTCAGAAAAGGGAATAAATGGCACAAGTATCAGATGTAAGAGTAACAGAACTTTCCTGTTACTAAATAACTACCACTAGACACCCAAATAAAAAAAAATTGATCACACAGTTAACTGATAAATACCCACACAAATTTTAACCATCTCTACCTTTCTGGCAAGTTGGATCACCTTAAATGCACACAGCATGGGCAACAAACAGGAGGAGTTGGAAGCTGCTGTGCTGCTAGAAAGCTATAACTTGGTTGCCATTAGTGAAACTTGGAGGGATAAATCCCATGGCTGTCGTGTGGCTATGGGTCCAGGCTGTTCACAAGGGACAGGCTAGGAAGGAGGGGCTAAGGGTTGTCCTCTACAACAAGTAATGGGTAGAGTGTGAAGAGCTGTCTCTGAAGAACAGCCATGAGCAGTTTGAAAGCTTACAGGCAAGAAGTAATACACTCAGGCAACACAGGAACCCTGTAGTTGGAGCATACTACAGGCTGCCTGATCCAGGGGAGCCTATTGATGAAGCCTTCTTGCTCCAGCTACAGGAGGCATTGCACTTGCGGGCTCTCATCCGGCCTGGGAGACTTCAACCACCCTGACATCTGCTGGGAAAGTAGCACAGGCAATCCAGAGACTCCAGGAATGCATGGAGGATAACTTCTTGAGCCAGGTAATAGATAGAGGGGATGCCATACTGAACCTGTTGGTCACCAACATGAGCTAATCAGGGATGTCAAGACTGGAGGTGGCCTGGGTTGCAATGATCATGCATTGGAGGAGTCTGTGTTCCTGGGGGATATGGGACAGGCGAAGAATAAATTCAGGACCCTAAATTTTGGAAAAACAAACTTTCAAATGTCCAAGGAGTTAGACCATAAGATCCCCTGGGAAACTGCCCTCCGAGACAAGGAATCAGGGTGGAGCTAGCAGATCTTTAAGGATGCTTTCCACAGAGCACAAGAGCTACCAATCCCAGGGTGTAAGAAATCAGGAAAGGAAGGCATGAGACTGGCATGGCTGAATTGAGACTCACGGATCAAACTAAAGGGCAAGAAGGAAATGCACAGGCAGTAGAAGCAGGACAGGTATTCTGGGAAGAGTACAAGGACACTACCCAGTTGTGCAGGGGTGGGGTCAGGAAGGCCAAGGCAAAGCTGGAGCTGAACTTGGCAAGGTATGCAAGGAATAACCAGGACTTCTACAGGTATGTCAGCCAGAAATGGAAGGCCAAAAAAAGCATACTCACTCTCAGGAACACAACTGGCGAACTGTTAACAACAGAACAAGATGAGGAGAAGGCTGAGGTAACTCAACAACCTTTTTCCATCAGTCATCACTGGCAACCTCTCTTCCCACACCTGTCAAATGGACGGACTGCAAAGCAGACTGAGGGACTTTGCTCCCCCGGTACCTTCCACTAGAAGAGAAGATCAGGTTTGCAAACACCTGAGGAACCTGAATAGACATAAGTCTATGGGACCTGACAAGAAGCATCCCAGAGTCCTGACGGAATTGGCTGATGTAGGTGCCTAGTCCCACTCCACCAAATCTGAAAAGTCATGGCAGCCAGGTGACTGGAAAAAGGGAAAAATTGCAACCATTTTTTAACAGAGTAGAAAGGAGGATCCTGGGAACTACTGACCTCTCAGCCTCACCTTGTGCCTGGGAAGAACATGGAACAGATCCTCCTGGAGGCTATGCTAAGGTACACAGAGGACAGGGAGGTGATTCAGGACAGTCAGCACAACTTCACCAAGGGCAACTCCTACCTGACCAACTAAGTGGCTTTCTATGATGGAGTGACTACATGAGCGGACAAGGGAAGAACTTACAGATGCCATCTATCTAGAATTCTGTAAGGTCTTTGACACAGTCCCCTGCAAGACCCTTCTCTCCAAATTGGAGAGGTATGGATTTGATGGGTGGTGGCAATATAAGCTCACAACCTAAAAAACCACCTGTAAGAGGATACAGCTGCATCAGAAGCAGTGGGATCAGCAGGTTGAAGGAGCTGAGTCTGCTCCTCTGCTCTTGTCAGACCCCACCTGGAGTGCTGCATCCAGCTCTGGGATCCTCAGCACAGGAAAGACACTAACGATGTGAAGCAGGTCCGGAGAAGAGCCACAAAAATTATCAGAGGGATGGAGCACCTGTCCTGTGAAGAAAGCTTGAGAGACCTGGGGTTGCTCAGCCTGGAGAAGACCTTATTGCAGCCCATTAGTACTTACAGCGTGCTTATAAGAATGACAGGGACAAACTTTTTAGCAGGATGTGTTGTATTATGACAAGGGGTAATGGCTTTAAGCTAAAAGAAGGCACATTCAGACTAGAGATAAGCAATTATTTACAATTAGTATGGTGAGGCACTGCCATAGGTTGTCCACAGAGGCTGTAGATGCCCCATCCCTGGAAACACTCAAGGTCAGGCTGGACAGGCTCTGAGCAACCTGAGAAAGCAGAAGTTGTCCCTGCACATTGCAGGTGGGGCTGGACTAGATAGTCTTCTCCATATACATATAGCCTTATCTGAATGAATGTAAGGAGCAAAACCAAATAACCAGCTTAAGGGAATTCAACAGGAAATCTGCAATGGATTTCATCTCTTTGTACAAATTTACCTCATGCTTAAATTTACTGTAAGACAGTGTGTATCGACAATCATTAGCTGGCAGACAGGAAGAAAATTCTTTTTTCTGCAAAGTGCAAATGTGCTGAGTAAATCTCTTTAATAACTACAGGGGCATATGTGGACATATGCACACCTATGTTAACCACATACAGGGTAGAGAAATTTGAGCCATCTAGGCAATACATTTCAATTAAATTTCAAATGAAAGATTCTGGACAATGGTAATATCTATAATTACATTCCAAGAATTTGTTTAATACAGCAAAATACCACATCTGTATTGCATACATACATTATGTATGTATACATACATAAAATACTACAGCAAAAATAGACAACTTTAAAGTACTTTTTTTTTTTTGTCTTCAACACAATGACCTGAAGGAACTTAGAGAAAACTCCATTAGAGAATACCTTGTTTAGGAGATACTTTTGGGGTGTGTTTTGTTATTTGCTTTTTTAAAGATTATATCATACCCAATTAGTTTTCCACACTGAGTAAGGCTTTCCATCACTATGCTTCCTCAGCTGCCAAGAGATTTTGAAGAATCCCTGAAGGATATGGAATTACAAGGCACCAACCAAGATGGCATGATTCAATTACCATGCTCCCAAAAATTCACCCTGACTGGAGACAAAGCAACACCCCTGGATAAATGGGACCAACATTATCTAAACCCACTTAATTTCTCAAGGATTAATTCAATATTGGCAGTATCTATTACTAAAGCCTAACTGTACAACTGTGAAATAATCTTACAAATATGTAGCCATGTAAGACTCTTCCCAAGTGTAAATGGATAAATTACGAGCACTGTGTTACCATTTATTTCAGTATCACTGATCTTTTCCAGATACAATCTAACTTTTGGGGGTTTTTTTCCCCTCCTTATCTCACTCTGGCAATATACCAGAGCTTCAGTACAAAGGCTTTAATACCGGATCTGCAGTGGGTAGTTTTTCTTCCGCAGGCTGGATTTTTTTGGGAAACACTGAGAAAGGTGCTTGGGTTGTAATAGAGAAAGGCAAAGAAAGGCCCTCAAAAGAGCCAAGAAAGCAAACGAGGAACGCTCGTTGTTCCTCCTCCCTCGAGGGACGAAAGGAACCGGGAGGAGGACGCGGGGAGGGAGTGAGGGAGGGGGAGGAGACACTTTTTAAATGCGAAATGCTGAGAACGGGGTGAACTTCCTTAACCCGTGT